>NW_018127992.1:141473-165860 GCF_001952655.1 Monopterus albus
CCAGAATAACTTCCATCAGCTCCTTTTTTGGCTACTTTTAGAAATAATTTGCTTTGTGATGCAACTGGAGTCCAACATTAGCTGCAAGTGGAGACGTTTAACAACAGTATCTTGTATGAGATTTTAACAGTGATTCCTGCAAATGTGACTACTGACATTTGAATGATTACCCAGACATGTGCATGATTTACAGTTGCCACACTTTACCACCCAGCCTGTTTTCCGCCTCGTTTAAGTGCTTCAGTTGGTGTTTACATGCCAAATAGTTGAGGCTTTCCATTAAATGAAGCTAAACTGGAGCACAACTGGCACCAGAGTAATTAAACATGGCGTGGTAGCAAAGCGGTAGCTCCGCACAACTTGTCTGCGCTTAATGGTGAGCAATAAAACTGCCAGACAGATGAATAGTACAATAGAACAGAGGACGTGCAAGGCGGGGAGAGAAGGGGGCGACGTGTGGACATTTCTTCAAATACCCCCAGCGAAGGTTCCCGTAACCGCAGCCACACACGCGTTACATAACAGAGACCTAATGGTCTGTAAAAGTTGAATATTAATGCTGGTACAAATATGCATGCTATTGAGAGAGGGGTGTCTGCAAGCTTGACTGGTTTTTAAGTATTAGACAGACCTGCTCCAGTCGGTCCTGCAGGATCTTAAAGGACTGAGACAGGTCCCGTGTCTGTCGCCAAGTCCACGCCGTAAACAGCGCGCTGCATGCGGCCAGGGACAGAGCCACCAGGGCCAGAGAAGCCCAGACGACCCGCAGCTTGCGCACTCGTCTCCTCTGCAGAATCCGATGCATGTTGGTGCAGACTGCACTATCACTCACCACGGCAGACCATCCGAAATCCGCACTTCAACTCCATTCCAGCAGAGCATGAAGTCCCTACAAATGCGTTTCTGTCCAAATGTCCATTTCAGCAATAAAGATGCGTAAGAGGACGGCCTAAAACCAGCATGTACTGCTTTCAGACGGGCAGATCTGCTGTGTAATTTTCACTTTATGTGCCATATGAAGGGTGTTAAAGCAACAAATCATCCGAGCCTTCCTCCGCACAAATCAAAGCCACCATCCTCCGTGAATCTGCAAAGACAAGAAAACTGTGCAACTTGTCCACATCAACTGTTGCATCCTTCTCTCTGTGATTCGTTGACTCAGCTCTCTTGTCTTCCCTTTTAAATTGCGTGCTGGGGGGTCACTCTATTAGACTGAGCACACGTGAGCGTGAGTTTTCACTCTCAGACTTGGAGGTGAACTTTCCATGCGCCCGCAGCGAGCTGCGATGTTGTGACATCAGCGGGCATCTTCCGTAAAAAAACAGCGAGGTGAGCACAAGGAAAAAAACCAAAACATACGAGGCTCACTGGAGCTTCTGCTTCTCAAATCGTTTCATCAACTTGCATGCCTTGAAAATATCCACCGTGCACGCTTGTAACAGTTCCGTTGACAACCACACGGTGGCTGTAGTGCATAGGCAAAAGCTTTGCTCTGATGATGATGATGAAGGATACTGCACAGTATCTGTACCAGCAATAGACTGACAGTGGTCCCACTGCCTTTTCCCAGACAAGCAAAAATTGTTTGGCAATTAACCTCTCCGGTTCTGAACAGGAGACAAATTCCTTGTGTGTAACTTACATAGTCAATACATTTGATAGATTAATAAAAGCATTGATAATTAATTTAATCCAAAAGCATCATATATATATAAAAATGTGTGTGTGTTTTAGTATAAAGTTTCACGTTTGTAGGAGACAAATTAATTCATTAAATGTCAGAAAATGTGCTGTAGTTTGCTGTAGTACCCGATTACACCACCAGGTGGTGCCACTTCTTGCTTGATGAGATGGAGTTTACACGTTTACAGTATTTTCATAGTAGTTTCATGTTTTTATCATTTATGCTTTCAGTTCAAGTGTGAATAATTCTGACATGTTAACAGCTCTGAAAAAATATGTGCATTAATGCTGGAAAATGATTAATAACTCATTTTGGATAAATTTGCTAACGCACCAGGACAAATTTGAAGTGGACTCAACACATTCATGCAAATTGCAGTCAGACAGATTTTATTCCTCTGATTGGTGTCAAATCCTGAACAGTGCAGTCAAACAAGTAAATAATAAAACACTCTCGTAGTGTGAAAGCCTAAAACATTTTAATGAAATCAATACTGTGCAGGTTCTGGGATTCGATCCCGTGAAGCCCTTTTAATACCTCTGTAGAGGAAGTCCTAAATTCATGGGGTTCCTGTAAAGAAGCACCAGTGACTGCATGTAAGTAACATGTTAAAAGACACTAACACCAGCAGTGAACACACCATCTTAGCATATGAATGTGGGGTAACACACTGAATGACATCAAAGTTGTCTATTTGTTCTGACAGTGCACAGTACTTGCAGTACACATAACATTTCTTTTCTTGTCTTAAGTTGCTCTTTAAAGTTGCTCAATTTATTGCGGAGGTCTGAGTGTGGATTTGGCAGGAATTGGAGTTGAATCCCTGATTTGCTTTTGAAACAGTCTGAGGACTCCATGTTGGGAACGGAGTTAGGAGTTGTGTAACTGATAACTCTGAATATGGCACTCTGATGGGAAGTTGCAGATCAGGGAGGATATAAATATCTTTTCATGTTTCCTTGGACTCTTGGTTTTTGGGCCGTGCACAATATCAGTGCATAACTTAATTTTCCATATTGACAAAGTCTACATATTTTACACATTGAAGCACATGTATATTTAAAACACAATGTCCCAAAAATGAAAAGAATGAATAAATAAATAGATGACCCGAAAGTTCCTCATTCAATTGTTCTCTAAAGAATGAAAAAAAGTACAAGTTGCAAAACTTAGAAGGGCAAATCAGTGGTTTTTTACTTGTTTAGAGTGAGAAAACAAAGAAAATACAACCCACAACTCAGACTGTTTTCATTAAATGGCTGGAAATGATACAAAATGTCCTTTTTTCCCAACATAAAACTGGATATAAAACAGAAGTGCAGACAGGAACTGTGCCACTTTAATTTTAGCTGGACAGGTTCAAAGCCACAGACTGAGCCCAGTCCAAGATTTTCTTTTATTTGTCAAATTCCACTAGATGGATTGTTTTTGTTTGAGTCTAAGCTTCATCCATTTTTGTTTAACCAGCCCCAGGAGTGTCCAGTTTGGCTACATTGACAGTGGTTTTGGGTTGAGTCCTTCAGACTGCTTTGGTGCACAATGCCATCACTAGAACTCTATGTGCATAACAGAAAGAGAACTGTGCAAATACCAACGCTGTGCTTCAGCTTTGCACACCCTTTGGTTGCTGTTGTCATAGTTTATCATAAATTTAAAGGGACAGGATACTCAGAACTCACTTTTTACATCAGTCATACACTGAAACCATAGACTGTATATAAAATTGGATGATGCGTCACAACTTCCTGCCAAACTATTGCCTTCTTGCTTTTGTGATGCAGCTTTCAACCAGACTGTGTGCAGTAGTGACCAGCAGTGGAGTCATGGTATCAGGCTGCCAATCAAAGCTGTCAAGTTATCCAAAATACACCCCTTTTATATTATGTAACTTGTTTAACACAAGCTTGTAAGGAAAATGATCATTGATACATAAATCTGTGATATCTACCCAAAATGACAGAAATTACCTTTAGAATAAACATTTGATTTTTATTTTTCCACTTGTCCCATCTACTAATATGGAAGGGGCAGGGTTTATGACCTGTACGGCCACCAGGGGGCGACAGTTTTGAGGTGGCTTCACTTCTGGGAGCTCTCAGGTCATCCATCTTTATATAGAATCTATGGTTCAAACAAACACCCTGGTTTTGCAATTTTTCTGGATATTTGTGCAAAAAATTGATTTCATTCCTGGATGACAAAGTTTTGAAACCTTAGGTAAAACTTTCACAAGTATTACCTGGTTTATTACTAGGTTAAGGCTGGGCCAGGTGCTCCAGGGCCTCTCCTTCACAGCGCATACAGTGGAAGCCAAAGTTAGCCGTGATATCAGAGCAGCCTTGGCTGACGTAAAAGTCCACAGATGGTTTGTTCCAGTCTAGAACGGTGAACTTGAGGTTGCTGCAGCCTGCAGCCAGGCCCAGCTATGGGACAGCAGAATTAAACAGACAGATATGAGTACTGCTGTGCCGACATGAGTGATGGAAGATTCTGCTCATGCATACAAGCTCCAATGCCACTGGAGAAGACCTCTGATCTCCTTCGTTCAACATGTACAATACATTTATATTTTTGAACTGTCACATATAAACAAGATGAGATGAGGTAGATGTTTTACCCACCTGTGCTACCTTGCTCATAAGTGCTTTACCAATGCCCTTCCCTGAAAGACAGATGCCATGTGTTACTAAAGACTTCCTGCACAAATGGTACAGATGCTTTTTAAAGCTACATTTCTCTAGGCCATTATCACATCTTATATTGATCGCATTACAATTAAGAGATTATTATTTAGCTTTAGCTAGGAAATAATGTGCCCCACTGGGTCCTAAGGACTCTTTTGCAGGGGGGTTATTTGTTATTCTGTGACAGTGTACCGTACCTCTGAACTCTGGCATCACATACAAGTCCTCCATATAGATGCCCCGGCCCAACCAAGAGTAGGAATAGAAGTAAAGTGCATAGCCTATCTTTGTATGGCCTGAAAGCAAACAGTCAAAAATGTGAAATCTGGAAAAATGGGAGGTGTTAACTAAAATATTTTCCATATCACTTAAATAATCACAGCATGGCTTATTGTGTACTTGCAGCTGCATATAAATTCTTAATATGTTTTGAATTTTACATGCTATTGCCATTCAGGACTGTCTCCTCACTGTCTGCCTTGTCACTTGACATTGTGCTGCTGTAATTCTGCCGTAGAGCTGGGACTCATTAGTCAGTAGCTTTGGACTGGTGGTTGTGTTTGTTGTTGCTAGGAAAGATGATGTGTTAATTTGTTTTGAGTCTCACTAGACTCTCTAGTGGCTGAAAGGAAATGAGTTAATGCAACCTGTAGGAATCACCACCACAGATTTTTGTCTTTCTTTTATTCACTGTGGTTGTTAGGTTGATTTGAGCGTCACCATCCAATCCTGCACCCTTTCATGCAAATATACTGCTTGGTTATCTTACTCAAGGAAAGTGGAGGTGCAGTAGGGCATCGCCCTCACAAACACACAGGTAGCCATTCCTCATTATGGAGCTAGATATCTGGGGCCAGTGGAGAGTGGACAGTGGTGGCAGCCTTGTTATGTAAATGGTATGTCTAGCCAGGAGTCACATCTGGAGTGAGCCTATTACATTAGGGAACAGAGAACTATCACATTGGCAAGGTCTGACCTCAGTTTTTTTTAATGTAAATTATGGGGTTAATCTGCTCTGACAAATGCTGCTACGCAAGTTCTGGCCTGACACTTTGAAGCATGTTACACTTCCAGCCACAGTCCATACAGTGAGGTCATAACAGGTTTTTCCTGTGAGGAAAACACAAACTGTTACATCCCTGATCAGAGAAAGGCTGGGGACAGCAGCACAGGAGCCATTTTCTACCAAGTGTGGTGTTAGGACACTTTTTTTTTACATGATCTATACAACTCCATCACAGTTGTTGGCTGGTGTGGGATATCGGTCAGTGAAGGATGGTTGTCGCTCACCGTCTTGGGTTCTGTGTTGTTCTGCCACCTCAGCGATGATCCCATGGAAGAACGGGTTCTTGGAGAAACCATCCTGCTCCAAGTCTGTGTATGAAAAACAGGCTCATGAAAAACATGATGTTTTCACAGAGAGGTGACGGCCTCTTTTCACTGCTCTCAGGCCAGTAGCTAAATCTGAGGACACCAACAAGTCATTTTAGATGCAACATTTTTCCACCACAATCAAACTTTTTTCAACCAAAATTTAAATTCTAGCAGGCTGGAGTTGTTATTTTACAGAGTAGCCTCAGCACATCCGAAGTATTCACACAGTACCTTTCTGTGTGACTTTCACAATGTCTGTCTGATTCTCATATTCAGCCAGTTCCTGAGGAAAAAAATAAAAATAGCAGCAGTTATTACTATTTCTTAATTATCACAGTCAAACAAATGACCATGAGTGTCATTTCTACTCATTTGGTGAGTGTGCACGCTCCAGTAAATGCATTTTCCCAT
Source organism: Monopterus albus (assembly GCF_001952655.1). Taxonomy (NCBI): domain Eukaryota; kingdom Metazoa; phylum Chordata; class Actinopteri; order Synbranchiformes; family Synbranchidae; genus Monopterus; species Monopterus albus. Next base: position 147,627 of record NW_018127992.1, read on the forward strand.
AATATCCCAGTAACCCATCTAGCAACACTGTGTATATTTAGTGATCTACTGATGTGAGATGGAGTCACTGGCTGCTGAATGTATGAGTTATAGCTTATACAGTTGCACTCGTCTGCTCACCATGATCATCCGTGCGATGTCCTTACAGTCCTCCATGTTGGCTGCACGGATAGAGAAGTCCATGTCTGATGTGCAGAGAGCCGCGGATGGCTATGATGAGAATTCACAATAGGATGACTGCAGATGTCCTGCAGACTATAGACCGGAACAATAAAGCCTCCCGAAATAGACTGTAAGATGAGCTGAGAGTGCCCTTCTCCAGGATAGAGGCTTCCAGGAACCGGAGTTCACGTCACGATGTGATTTGGAGGATGCGTTTACTAAGTGTCGATTTTAATGCATGTCAAAAGCAGAGGATCCCCAAAACCAGGTGTGTGTGTGTTGTGATGTGATTTTCCAGGCGGCAACTGAACAATGGGTCATCTGCGCTGCAGACCCCCTATCTGTGTAATCCTATTACGAGACAGAGCAGGACCTCATGAATATAAACACTGTAATCTATTGGGGCTCTTGTAGTGTTTGTTCTTTATTTTTGAATCCATAACATGTAGGGAGTGGGTTGTTAGGACAATCTAAATGCACTTTTAGACAGTGCTAGGAGATCCATTATTGATTAGGATGTAAAGCACTTGACTGACAGTTTATTAGGTACACCAAGATAAACCTAAATCAGTATAACCCCCCCCTTCATGAAGGTGATGTTGTTCAGAGAGTTTACAAAACCACTTTCCACTCCATATGAAAATCCACCACTGCTGGGAATCAGCTTCCCATGTGGACGGAAAACTTCCTCAAAGGATTATAAAACATCCTTTGTAAAGGGTTTATAAGTTACAAATGTTGGCTTAATTACTACTGAGCAAATCATTTACTAATATCTTGGAGGAGGGCATCTGTGGCTGGCATTTATCCTCCTCCACAGTGATCCTCTAGGGGGCCTCAGGGCGCAAATATTCCTACACACATACAGTGATATCATCTGAAATAGCAAGGTATTAAAACTTGCTTCAAACAATACACGGCCTCAGTATCAGGTGAAATGTTGGCATAGTAGCAAACACATTCACTGTCCAGTGTACAACAAGCCACACATGTGGCCCTCTGTCATGGAGAACAGACCCAAAGGGGCTTTTCACAACCTAACTTGATGTATATAGTGTGTTTCTAAGGAACAGAGAACAAAACGGTAACACAGAGTAAAAAGATCATTAATAAATAATTTAGTTACAACTTAAATTCCCCGTTAGGAGGTGGTACCTAAGATTTTTTTTGAGGTTGTGCCATGTGTCTCATTTGCTGGTCTACACAGCCTTTGACATGTTGTGGTTTTATTTTACTCATGCAAACAGAAGATGTGTCAAAGTTTGTCTTTTTATCATCTAAACCATAATTGCATAGGGCTGTGATTAGTGTCATTTTCCCAACTTTTATAGTTAATACAAAATATAAACACTGATTCTGGGGCAGTTCAAAGGTAGGCACTACTATAGTCACTCAGTTATTTACTGTATAAACTAGGCTCATTTAACACAGAGTTTCTATAGGTTCTATTCAGAAATCATCTAAAAGCTAAAACTGACTTTTACAGAAGGTGTCAATACTGGACACACCGTGTGGCCTCCATTTGTGAGCCTCAGTGCCAGAAATCAGTGCCAGAAATAAGTATGATTTCACACACAAATAATGGCAAGTCCCCACAAAGTTAGAGGAACTGAGAACGCCTTGGTGAGTGAAATGATGCACCACAGAAAAATGACCTCATGAGTGAATCAATGGGAAATACTGGGTGAAAAATAAGACCAGAACAAATAAGCAACCCCTAAAATAGGGTCCCTGTCACTTCTCACTTGATTATTATTTTAAATTCAGTGTACTAAGATGCTTATAACGACCTTACTGCCTTTGGTTATTTACTGTATGTGTTGATTCTATACACAGAGAGCAGTCACAGTATAACTAAGAGACTGGTGCTCGGGGCTAAAAATATATTTTGTGAACGATTTGTCAGGGTACATGACGTTTTGCAGAGCACAGGGTGGGGAGGAAATGAGCAGAGAGAAAGGGGATTTTGCCGGGCTGGCTTCACATGCTCTGTGGTCAGTTTTCACCTGAAGAAAAAAAAAAAAGAGGCTGTCTATGCAGCTATTAATAGCTCCAGCAGGTCGCTGGGGCTCTAAGACTGACTAACGACTCCCTTCATAGACGCACGAAGAGAAAACACAGCACTGCCATCCTTTTTAATAGCGGCCTCTCTGGATCTGCTGATGACGTGCGTAAGACGCTGCTGACACAGATGCAGTTGAGGAGTCACAGACAGTTAAAAACAGAAAAACGGTATTAGTCACCGGATAGTGAGGAGGAGAAAGGGGGCCTCTGGCTGGGTTCTTCACATCTGACAAATGCTACAGAAACTCTGGGAAAATGGTGCTTTGTATGCAAGTAGAGCACAGTTTTTCTCATTTTGATACTGAGTTCACTATATAATTGTTGTGGTAGCGAGACAGTTTCTGGGTCCCTTGAGCAAGGGGAGGGGGGTCCGACCTTGAAAAACATCCCAGGGTCACCAGTGATGTGTCCAAGTGCACCTGAGGCTGTATCTCAAAATCAACAATCAGTTGATGGCATATCTATTTTTAAACCATTCAAACAGACCACTCAAATGGTGCAATGAATGGAAATCATTCGAGTCATTTTTCATATCTTTTTGACAAAATATCAACAGTGGATTTCCAAAGGTTGTGTCATTTCAGGCCTCCAGAACATGTGTAGCAGAGCAGCTGGTGCCTGTCTACATCAGTCACACATGGGGTCACGGTTTGTTCTAATGTTACACAATTAAGCTTTAGACCTGTGAAGCTGACTCAATTTTTTTCAAATGCATGTTTAAAACAGACTGAAGATGAGTCTTATTTTATGACAAAACTCATCTGAAAGCTTTATCTTCCTGTCACTTGTTTTTATTTTATTCCAAAGTTGTCAAATTGCATATGCTCAGCAGCCTGTAAGCTATAATTACGGCCTGTTTTACAGCCACATTACATTTGGAGACTAAAGCAAACAAGGACAGAAAAGCTGTTTCAGGTCATTTCATTTCATAGCTGACTCTCAGGGGCAATTAAACTTGTACCAGCGGCTCAATAGAAGCCAAGTTGTCAATATAAACATCTAACATGAATTTTTAAATTGCTACAAGATCTTTTATTAATCAGCGCTGTAAAAACCATCCACAGTAGGCTATATCACTTTATTTTGTCATCATTAAATTTTTCATAAACTTTTGGATTCGGTGTTTCTTTATAGTTGAGAAAAGTTTGTGTTTCGGACATGCGTTGTTTTCACAGAATATGACAGGAAGTGGCATTATTACTTCTTCACTTGTCACCTACAGATATAATATTGTTGTTATTCACAGTATTGTGATGCAGGTTCATTCTAAGAACTTAAAACTTTCAGATTTTGTACCAGGCAGTTATTTTTTTCGTGTTTCTAGTCTCTGTGCTACGCCAAGCTAACCAGCAGCTGGCTGTAGCTTTTGATTTGACCTCATCATACTATTGTTTCACTGACTTCTTGAGAAAGTGGTTCCAGACGCTATTATTCAGACTCAATACAATCACATTTAATGGCAACTCTTTCATGCCTGTACAGGAAGCCACCTCCTCTTCCTGTTTAGTCTAGATGCTGATTGGCCCCTGAGCTCAGGAGCATTTCCCCACAACAAAGCAGGCAACACTACATTTATCAATATCTAAAAAGAGATAAAAGTGACATAAAAGAGTCAAGACAAATGAGGACCTTCTGCTTTAACTTTCCTCCCTCCCTCATACAGCTGCTATGTCTTCCATTTTTGGACATGTTTTTGCTTTCAAAGTAAGTGCCCTCCATAATTAGTAACTTCCCCCATATTATTCTGTAAATGAATACAAAGCAACGCCCAGCACAGGGAAAGCATTGTGACAAGCTATTCAAGGGCCTGGTCTCCTTTTATTCTGCTTGTCGTTCCCTCTGAGAATACAGTAGCCACAAGAGAGTCCAAGAAGTCACATTTTTTATTTATTATAGGATGTTACGGCTGTAATTGTCCCCTATTCCAGAAACTCTTAATCAGAATGCCAGTGTTTGGTCCTCCTGTCTAGCCTGCTCATGTTCAGTCTGACAAATAAAAAAAGGAAATTAGCTCATCAGCAGACTGATGTAACCGTCATGTAAAGATAACTGGATGAGGAAAAAGGCAGACAGGGTGTCATTCCTTGTGCTCCACATAGACCCATTGACATGCCTTTATTAGGACATCTACAGCCAGTGGTGTATGGAAGCAGCCAGGCTGGCAGATGTTGCTTTTTGTTTTGGTTTGTTCTGCTTCTCATAACTTCCCTCAGACATTGAGTCATGTGATTCCTGCAGAGGTCAGGACACTTTCTTGCCACGGGACTCTGAGTGGGCCATTCAGTAAAAAATTAAACAACACTGAAGGTTCATTGTCAGTAAAGATAAATAGACAACTAGCTCCAGGTTGTGTTCAGTTAACAGTTACTGGATGAGGTGCAGCGTGTCCGGGTTCACTTTCGGTAAGATGTTGGCAAACATCAAATCTGTGCCATCAGCCTGAGATAAATTACTCCTATTCACTTCTCAAACAAAAAGTATTATTTACAGGCCTCATATTTTTGTTCCTGTGATAACATCTCCATTAACCCCCAAACTTCCCCTTTTTATCCCAGGACTGCACCTTGAAAAAGGTACATTTCCATAGCCTTAAGAGCAGGTCAAAACTGAGGTTAGCCACGTTTACAGACAACTCAGACTGGCGTATAAACGTGTAGCTACTGTAAACATGCAGTACATTTTAATGACTGTCAAGCGTATAATGCTCCTTCTAGGCTTAGGGCTACTGTGCACATAGTAATCTGTCTTGCATATTTGCACACGAGTAAGTACACAGATTACTGCTTTCTGATATGGACCTTAGGAAACATGGAAACATAACCTTTCTAAATGCATCCCAGGTTGTTTGTTGTTGCTGATATCAGCAGCTGACAGGCAGTAAAAATGGAGCCAGGCTTTTCCCTAGAAATGAGACCATGCAAGGGTAAGGAAGTATTAACAAAACGTTAGCTGGCGGTGTGCTCCCACACCTTTCTGACATGGAACTGAAGGGGGTGGGATGGGGGGTCGGCTATGCTGAGATGACAATGGAGCCAGTTTTGGCACAACAAATTCTATTAATTTGCCTCCGAGCAACCAAATGTAACACTATGAATGTTTTCCAGAAGAGAATGAAGATTTGTGCCATCGTGCTCAGATGATATGTGCGCATACTAAGTCCACGTCCATGTTAGCAGCTCTCTTGGTGATCTGCTTAGACACAGTAGTGCTTCGGGCTAAATGCTAATGCTAGAATGCTAACATGCTCTCTGCTGATGTTTGGCAGGTTACCATTTTAGGTTAGCATGCTAACAGCAGGCTAACACTTGATAGACAGCATTAAACACAAATGTTTTACTGGGTTTGCCAGAATTTGGCCTTTAATGAAAACAACAACAAAATCAATTATTGACCTAAATAAAGTTAATAGATTGCTCCAGTTCATCCTCCCGATAACATGATTGTCTGTACCTAATTTCAATTTAATCTATCTAATAGTAGAACGATTTCACATAAACACACAAATAACACCCTCGTGGTGGTGCTAAAGAGAAAGTCGAGTGATAATTAAAGTCAGTAGAAATTTTTTTTTTTTTGGACCATGAATGTCTGAACAAAATTTCATATCAATTATGCATTATTTGACATCGCCATGCCAAGAGACACACAACTAGGGAAAAAGTAACAAAGGGGAGGGAAATTATAAGGAACGACAAATAAAGTGCAGTTCCTTGATTTGTTTACAGTTAAACATTTCACTTAACGTTTAAATGCTTGCATTTGGTTTGATAATTTATATTTTAATACCCTTGCAGAGGCTCTAAAACAAACACTTACTGTATGATGATACACTTTTACACAGGAATTTCACATTTTTAAGCACCTGTTGTTTCTTCAGTGTTATCTAACCAGTACCCTCGTGTTCACAAACATAAATAGACAAAGGGTTGTACATCGGCTGCCCAAATTCCCGTATTGCAGCTTGTGAAATACATGTAGTACATCTGAACTCCACATACACAGAAGCACATAAACTGCTGTAGCAACATCCTGAGGAAATCGCCTCTCCCTTAAAGCTTATGTTGTAATGAGGCATCAAAGCCTGGGCTGCAGCCAAAAAGTGGTTGTGTGTTTGTGAGATTAACTAGGATTTTAAGTGGCAGTAAAACTTCTCAGACTATCAAATCACAATTTCTGAAGTACTTTAGAATTTATCAAATCTAGAGGTCTCTCGGTTTCCTTTCTTTTTCCTTCTTAAGAAATGTCCTCAAGTTTAATTCTTTTGAATTTGAAACAAATAACAGGAAAACCTGACCATGAGGCCAGAAGATAGAAGGAACCCCCACCGACGACTTTGCTTCTGAGTAACTGAGCCATTTCCTTCCATGAAATTCGAGGTGTTTTGTTCCTGTTCTGGAAGGTGCAACCAGGGAAGGGGATAAAGACTTGGATTTACATGCCTCTCTTACTGTTTCACAAGAAGACCAACATCCCTTTATTATCTTTACTCTGACACTGCTCAATATGAACTTGTAATCGTGACCATTATGCACAGGTGTGAGTTCTGTAATCCACAAATTCACTGGCACTGCAGCATACGTTCGGACATAAACAGAGCATTGGTTGTCTTCTGCTATGCTTTGTCATGGAAAAGTAACATCACACTCACAAAGCATGTAACCACTCGAGACAAACACACCCGGTGCTACTGTAAGACCTGAACATGGTCTTGGGGTGTGTGGTATTCAAGTAAATATTGTAACAACAAAAACCAGTATGACTAGAAAAGCAGGGGGGAGAGAGAGGCTGACAAAAGGACACTACAGGAACAACCAGATATGTGAAAAGGTAATTTAATGGTTTGGGCCATGACTAATGATTTTCTTGAGTTTCTTATATTCAGGATAGACGTAGTAATGACTATCATTAAATTTATTATGCTGCTGTTGTGACCGTTTTTTAAGTATCTTGAAGGTCTGACCTCTCTTTTCTTATTTGACTCATGAGGGATTGTTCTGTTTTCATAAAAACAACAAAAATCAATATGGTGAGATTTGTTACCAGTGTCCAGGCCAAGATAGTAGCAATAAGCTAAAAACATAAATGGGATAACACAATTTGTGTTATCCCACTAGCGTGGCTTAAAAATGATTGGCAGGTCTGATCATTATTATATGAACAGTTCATGACATTCTTCATGTGCAGGATGCAGGATTGTAATGTGCTTTTTGCTTCAGTACAAAATGCTGCCTTCACTGTTGACAAGCCTAGATACTCATCAGTAAATGCCTTTGGCAGCTGATTTATAGTTATTTAGAAAAAGGGAAGCGTGCATAAAGCATTTCTATCATGAATTAATGAATGATTTAGAGTGCCGTTATACTTCCTAAATGTTCTGTTGTGCTTGCAACAGTAGCAGCCTTATAAAACTGTCTTGTAAAGATGCTGTATCGCAACCAAAACCGAGGTCACACCCTCATAAATATGATGGCAGCTCTTCTAAGAAGCAAAAAGAGTAACCTGCCAGATAGCTCAGTAAACCTGCTTCTTGGAACAGGCCTTTGAGGCTGTCACAGGGTGACGGTATATACATGGCACTAGATGAAAGGTCGGGGATTGCTAAAATTATTATACTTTATTCTGAGGGCTGAGAATTTCATGGCATTCAAATGTTAAGATTTTTAACAGAATTAAAAGAAAGGAGGAAAGTTAGAGCTATAAACTACACAGCTATACAAAATTTGGTGCCAGTCCACCAAATAGATGCTGATCTTTCACTGAATATGTTTCATGGACAAACCTGAATGGGTTGAATAGTTCTTTCTGTCTATAGACCACTGTATGATACCAGTGTGAAATGTTACAACATGTTCTCACATGCTCACGACCTGCAGCTGCACCCCTGCCTATGCCACAGTTCAGATACTGACTGTTCTAGAGGAGGGCGGGCGCCTGACTGAGATGGTCCATTATGTCACTGGTGCCCCAAGAATGGTTCCAGTGTGCCCGTCTAGGCACTGAGGCAGGTGTGACGTCCAGAACTTAACTGTTGTTGGGAGAAACCCAGAAGAAACAGGGGCTCTACTGTTTCTTCTAGTCAGGCACACCCAGCCACATGCACACATATACAGATGCAGACACATGGAACTGTTTTAACGTTTTCCTCTGCCACTGTTCAGATTGGCCCATGAATAAACACTAGAAGCAGATCTGAACCAGTGAGGCCAGCAATCTCCATTAGAGACTGGCTATGACGCAATGCCATGGCAATGAGAGGTAGTGGGTTTCAGATGTTTCCTCAGTATGGTATTGCACATGTACTTAAAACACAGTGAAACTCTAAATTGGAGTAGCATGTTGTTGTCACGGCTTGAATAACCTTTTAAACATTTTCACTGGTCTGGTGAAGTTAAAGATATAACTTAGTGTCAATATTTATTCTCATAAAGCTTCTTAATCAGAGGCAGAATGTAGTGAATTGATTAGTCTAGACAAGTAATGGCAAATTAAATGATTAATATGCAACAGATTTGTTAAATAACTAATATAACTGAGCACATTCATGCTGTTTTTTTTTTTTGTTTTTTTTTTTTAGATGTAACATCTTAACATACAGTGGTGTGCTGTTAGGCTGGCCATTATGATGTCCAGTCAGTGTTCAGACCAGCAGAACTTTATTTTAAATTGTAGCGGAGACACAAATGTTTCCAAAAGAATACCAAATAGGTTAGGCTTTTTATTATTATTAACTCAATACAGAGGTAAAGTCATGACCATGTTAGGTCACTACCACAACAAACACATTAGCATCCAGAAGGAAGAATGCCTCATCTGAATCAAACTCGAGTACTTTGGCTGCTTTTAACACTCTCATCTCAAAAAGCCTAAATGTTGTTAACCCTGATTTTTTGCTCTTTCTTTGTCCCACTCTCTCTGTGCAAAAGAACACGACCTCCTCAGTCTGGCAGCCACTGTTTGGACTTTTCACTGACAAGAGGTCATCCATGGCTCCAAAAAAACGCCTCTAGTAACCTTCGCTAGGTGGGAGATGGGGCTAATTTACAGACTTGATATTGATAACACAGGGTAGAGAAGCTGGGATAACAGCAGAGGGGTTGTAGCTGGCAGTGTCATGGAGGAGGGTAGTATAACAATTTTCACTGGGTTTATCGATGTGTACATGCAGTCTTAGTCTGGGAAAACATTACATTTGCTTCAGTGAGGAGCCAATGTAGAATTCACAGTAACTACTTAAGAGGAAACAGACTGTTAAAACAATCATAGGGATTAAAAATGCAGCCTTTGTAAATATCCCCCCCAAAAAAAACTTTAATGCCAGTAAGTGAAGAGACAGGTCAGTTGTTATCCGATTGGCCATTTACTCTGAATCCCTCTTCTCACGTAAATCAACGTGTGTGACGTGCTCGCGCCTACGCTGGTTAAAACGGTCATCCCGCTGAGCTCGAGCGAGTCACTTGAGTCCCAGTCATCGAGCGGAGGAGGGAGAGCATGATTCAGTCCGCACATAAACTACCGGAGCCTGCGTCCGTCACACCGCCTGTTTTTGTTTTATATTACGAGGAACACGGAGCTCAGAGCACAACCTGGATGTGAACGTGCAGGAAGCGGCCGGTGTGTTTAAACGGATCACGGGATTCACATGAGGCGCACGCGGACATCGTTTGCACCAAACTGTGACCAGGTAAGACTTAGAATAACACACCTGAAATAAAATGGAATTGAACTGTTTCCCCACTAAACACTGTCAATTTAATGTTTTGGCGGTTATTTCTGAGATTGTACGTTTAATAAAGTGTGTTTTAGATGTTCCAAGTAAACATAAACCGGTCTGTAATTCAGCATCAAATTAACATGTAATTTCTCTCTCAACTGCATTTTATTATTATTTAGCTAGGTTAGGATGAAACATTTACCTTCCGCCTCATATATAGCATGTTTTAAGAATGAACTTTTAATGTAGCCCTTTAGTTGACCCAACTATCTAATTAAATATATTTTTGCCAAACGTTTTAGATGATGTTTTCATCAAGAATAGAGGTAACTAGATGAACTGTTCGGATCTGGCAGCTCTTTCCACCACTCAGGAAACAGAAGTACATGTGTTTATTCAAATAACATTATTTCACTTTGTGACGTCTTGCATGAAGGAACCAGTTTTGTTCAGCATTCCTGGTTTATTGCAACACATAGGTGTCTGTTTTGTGTTTTCAATGCTTTTCCATGTTTGTAATCCACACCCACCTGTGGATTACAAGGGTATCTTACCTGTCTTTAGTGATGTGACACACACCAAGAAGCATGTCATTGTTTATAAGAGAAGTATTTAGAAAGGAATGCAAAGCTGTTTCCTGCACAGGGGATTGATTCACAATGGCCACCACCTTGGAGCAGTTGGTGGTTCTCTCTGTAGCTCACTTCTGAGGAGGGAGCTAGGATGTAGAAAGAATGGCCCAGAAAAGAGAACAGGGGGAAAAAAAAAATAAAGTGTAGCACAATGGAGAACGGGCGGTTCTATAATATTTGTAGGATGGGAGACAATGGGAGGCCAGATGCAGTTGCATAAGACTTGAGTGAGCAAGGTCACAGAAGCCTTTAAGTCCTCCAGTAACTAGTAGTGTGGCAATAATTGCTGGTTTTAATAGGTGGCATGAGGTTGAGTTAAAAGAAGGATTTGCGACTGTCTTTGTGTCACTTATGCGGTACAGTAACCGTCCATTGGTTTTGCCATGTTTCCAGTTCATCGATGTGCTTATACCAAAGGGCTGTACTTAAGGAGTTCACTGCTATGAGGACAAATCTTAAGCCCAAACATAACCACATATTTACTCACTGAGTGCGTCACTTTAGCTGATCCTGTTTGGTGGCCTCTGTTTTTCCAGTGCAGGTTGCGTTGACTGCTCATTCTTTCCCTCCTCAAGGAGTTGTAAGCTTGAGATTGCACAAAAGGTGTAACAAAGGAAGAGTTGCTTCATCCTAAGCTAATCCTTGGTGTCAAAATAATTCACTTCCTGGATGTAGCCTCTCCTTCTTCTTTTTGAACCTGAACACAGCTTAAGCATCTGTCAAACTCTCATGTATTCATGCATCTTTGAAATGGATCTCTAACTATCTTCACCTGCCTCATTTCAGATAAAAGCAGTGGATGACGCTACACTCCATTTGTAGACGAAAGGTGGAAGCGTGGGAGAGGTTCTGAAGAGGACTAGCTGACCAGCAGCAGTTACACAGCCACTAAAACCTCCTCCAGACCCAGCCAAAAACGCACCATGTCTCTCAACACTTTCCACCTCATGCAGACCCTTAAGAATTCCCCTGCCGCCTTACGTCACCGCTTTCGCCGCGACCGCACAGAGTCTTTGTCCCATGGTGATCCTCTTTTCAAAGTCCACTACCTGGGTACAGAGAAGATCTTCTCTCTGGATCGAGAGCAGGCACAGGATGCTATTGACCGCTTGCTAGAAGGTATTGCTAATGAGAAAAAGCTGAGCAAAGATCACGCTCTGGTGGTGCGTCCAAGATACGTCGAGGTCAAGGAGATAAGTACAGGACGGCAGCTCACTAAGACATTCCTGCAGGACATTGCATACTGTGCTGCTGATGCCAACCGGCCAAATGTATTCCTGTACATCTGCAAACATCATGGACAGCAGCTGCAGTGTCGGGTGTTCTGGTGCAGCCGGGCAGAGAGGGCACGAGACATGACTGCTTGTCTCGCTCATTCCTTCCAGCGGGCGTTGAGCGACTGGCAGCAGGACGGCTCAGCCACGCTGAAGCCAGAGGTGAAGGGGAAACATGCGGAGGAGACATCCAACTCTCCTGCCAACACAAAGAACTCGACTCTGCCTGCCAGTCTGGGAAAAGGTGAGATGACAATATTGCCTTCCAAAAGCAAAGGACAGTGCAGTTGAGGAAAAAGGGACTTAAAGTTGGAGAACTGTAGGGATGAGAAACTGGTTAGCTTTTAGCATAGCTACTTTAATCTGGTGTTGCTTTTTACTTCCCTTATTAGTAGACTTGGAGCCTTTTTTATAGACTATAACAAACTTAATTATCACAGTATTGCTGCATTTTTCAACTGCAGGAAACACAAAGCTATTGTTAACTTTATGATTGTGATTTGGATTTTTAGGGCCCAATGGAAAAATGGTTGTTGTTCCAGAACTTTTTTAACTTTCCAACTTCATTGCCCTTATCGTGCTCTCCGCTCTGGGTCTCTAAGTTTAAAAAGGGAAGACTTCTAAAGGTACTGACACACTGAGGCAAAACCAACTGCTGTAGTAGTAGTAAATGAACAGCCGCAGTGTGAAACTTTGGACTAAAGTTTGATGGAGGCTGTTAGGGCTGGTTTTCTATTCATAATTAATAATTTACCACCAGTCTTTTTTTATTTGCAACTGCCAGGCTAACATCACTGACTGTCTTTTCTTTTCAGTTCGCTGGAAGAAGAGGGGCTCAGTATCTCACAGCCCCCTCAAAGCCATCATCAGAAGAGGATCGTCCTCCGACAGCTGGAACTGAAACCTGGCTTTCTTTAGTCCTTCATGGAACCACATTAACCTGATGACAACATCAGATGACAGCACTGGAGGGAGGGAGGAAGGGAAGGAGGGAGGGAGGGAGGAGATGGGTACAAGAGGGAAGGAAGGACAAAGGGTTTGAAATTGGGAAGTGGGGAACATCCATATTTGGCCATATGGGGACTCTGCTTGTGAGATGATGTTGCTGAAATCTGTGTGTGTGTGAGAGAACTTGAAGGTTTTTTACGCAGCGAAGTTGTCTGCTGACTTTTTAGCAGCTGCTTTTGTTCGACTGTCAACAGCTGTGAGGACTTGTGACTGGCTGTGAGTCATTGAAGGACATGACTAGTTCATTTACGTGGCTCTTCTTTGGTCAGCTTACTTGTTTTAAAGGTGTCTACTAGATCCTTAAGCCACCAAAGAGTGTGGTCTTCTGGAAAGAGACAGTTGTGATGATCTGTAGGCAAACTGGAAAAAGACGATGAGAGTTCTGACTTTCGAAGATGGTTTTTATTTAACTGATATTTGTGGTCATGAATTTCTTTTACCCTGCGGCACTACCAAGCATGTTTCCCTTTTTTATTTCTGAAAAGGATGGACCAAAACACAGTTCAGGTCCTGTTAATACCAGTTCTGGCCAAGATTACACAGATGTCAAGATATGAGAAATGCAGGCATTTCAAACAAAAATGAAGTAAAACTGACTCTAGTCTATAATGCACTTTGTAGTTTTCCAACTGTAAAGTATGACTTCTGAAAATGTCAAACTCTGGAAATAACATGTTTCTCACCACATTTTAAGTGGTCATTTGCTTTTATGAATTGTATAACAGGCCCAGCACCTGTGTTATAAATTAAAAATGCCTCTGCAGGGTCAACGAAATCCCCTTATGTGCTACACATCTCGCTAACAAACACATCCTCACTGTTCAGAAATAAATTATGTGCATTTATGTGGGGGCAAGAACACAGCCATGACTTTGGTTTGTGTCTGGGGACACTGTGTTTCCATGTGGCGTCTCTGCGGGGAGCGTGCGGCCGTGCACCTGCATTCCAATAAGGGAAATCTGAGATGGAGAGTCTCCTTTAAAAGCCCCAAATTCTTCTCTATGTGCAACCATGACTTTGCATTTTGAGCAGCCTCATCAAAAGGTGCTACGGTGTGCTTTTAACTCTGGAGCTGGTGGATTGTTCACATTAACCAAAGCTATAAATGATGCCCTGACTACTTAAGTCTATTTAAAGTGACGGTTTTAGGCAGTGATATGTGCAGTATTGCATAACGCTCTCTCATGATGGCAATTTCTGTTTAAGGTTTATAAATGAGAGACTAGATGATTAGTGCTACACCTGAGGCTACTATTCACTTCTCATTTTGTTTTCTGACCACAACAAAGCTAGAGTTGCCTTTTTTTTAACAGGAGCGATGCCTGTGGTTTTTTTGACTGGTGTGCCGCTTAGTTTTTACCTGTCAGTTTTAACATTTTGTACTCGTGATGTATCTCTTACAAATGGCACAACCTCCATCTCAGAAAAGGGGGTAAAAATGCCTGCTTTAAGATGTATTATCAATGTACTGTTTTGTCAGTGTACATATTTAATTTAATGTTTTATGATATATTAAAAACTTTTATACAGCTTATTTGTTTTTGTGTTTTCATACTGTGGTGACTTTCAAGCCGACTTTGACCCTGGTAGATGATTCCAGGCTTTGAAAATGTTGTATTTGGCCTGAAGAAAACAGAATTCCTGTCTTAAGTGTGTGTGGGAGAGGAAGAGATTGAAGGGTGGCAGGGCAAGACATTCAGAGGTGACTCATTTCTCAGGGTTATTTTTTCCTGTTTTGTTTCAAAACCATCTGATACATACTACTTTCCAACTGTAGTACAGACACAGATAATGTTCTGACTGTGCAGCCTTGAAACAAACAGTACAGTGTGTGTGTGTGTGGTCAACATGAGTGCTGTGACAAGCTCTGTTCAGACATTTTGTTTGTACATGTTACAAACATGATGATTCAGAGGGTATCCTCTTTAACTGCATCCAATTACTGAAACCAAAGCACAAAGATCATAAAAAATGAACATTCATTTACAGTCATTCTAGTGAGATTTCACACTTTTTTTCGTAGAAGAAGTAGGTAAAAGTTCACAGAGAATCTCATTTTGAAGTTGATCATATACAAATGACCGATCACTCCTCTCCAGAAGAGTCCTGCACTGTTGGACTGCTGGCGATCCTGGTGTTTTCTCTGTGTTGCTGTAACTCCAGTAGGGACTGGACATGGAGACGCCTCAGAGGCTTCACCTCCTCTACAACTGAAAGAGGAAAACGGTGAAATCCTGAAAATCACACCTGATAACTTCCAAATTCAGATGTAGGGTGGGAGAACAGCTGTATCCCTTTGTAATGTAGCTAAACAGCACCACCTGCTGGCTGTAGTAATAACTGAAATCAAAAGTGGTTTGAAAATCCTGACTCCACCTGTTGTTCTCCATGACTCGTACCTTTGTCATAGTGCAGCTCGTCCCGGTTCCCGTAAACCACATACATCTCCAGGAAGTTTAGTAGACCCCCTGTGACAAGGAACCGGTCTGGGAGGGGAAGACTTTTGATGTAACGCATATCCAGGGCAAAAGGGTTGGATGGAGATGGAACGGTGCACAAACACACCAGCTCACTGATGACGTCCCACACACGAATACCTCAAAAAAACAGGAGAGAAAAGCTTCTTTCTTTTTTTTTTAGCACTTCTTGTAAATCTTTGCAGAGGTTGAACAGAATATAGTGTGGGTTTTTTAACACTAAGGCACCTAGAGCTTTTTTCCACAAACTTACTCCCCACCAAAGTAGTTTTTTTTTTTAAGAAGGTTAAACTCAAACAAAGACATCTGCATCTCATTTAGCTGATGGAAACTGGTGTAATTCCTGAATCTGTGCACCAAAACAATAACTTTCTCCTGTTTGGATTCCACACATTGTTTCCATACCTTGTGTCTGCCAGTCTGTAATGGACTTGAGTTTCATGGGAGTGTCCTTGATCATTGAATCAGTGCCTCCAATATTGACCAGGCGCTCGTGGTTGGAGCGTATCCAGGCGTAGGGGCGTCCGTACTTGACGTAGCCGGCCAGTAAAAAGAGAGTGCAGTTCACTTCCTGTTGAGGGACAAAGCCGGTGCTGTGTGAATGTTTGAGCAAGTTAATGATGATGTTGGAGGTTAGCAGAGGAACAGAACCGGCTTTCTGAACAATGTTTACATTGTGGTTTGCCCTGCAAACATAATCAAAGCTGGTTAGCACTTACAGGTACTGCTATCTCTCTTTCACTGGGAGATGCTGGGAGAAGATGTTCCTCACTGCTGGGCTCCCTACAAATACAGAAAGAGGTCAAGCAATGTGGGTTTTTTCTGTCACATCAGTTTAAAATTGACCAACACAGCTGTCACCAGACAACTGGAAGCTTACGCACACTCGTTTGGACCCTCTCCCATTCAGTTCAATGGGAAAGTGTTTGAACTTTTGGCTGGTAGTGCACATTATTTGGAGACAGATACTCGCACATAAAGGGGCATCAATTGCCTGGCATGGTGTGGCTTTGTTTTGGTGTGTGACTGGGTGTCTTGTAGGCCCAGAGGCTCCCCAGCCAGGGGAGAGCTGCTCTGACTGGCCAGGCTGGGGGAGCTGCTGCTGGGGGAGGCATCGCTGCTGTTACAGCTGCTGGTGGATGAGTAGGAGGAGGCTCTGGACACCACAAATCCTGGGGAACGCCAGCCCTGCATGGGGAGGGGAGGGTGACACAGGTCATTGATGTGCTGTAGCAAGCAGAATGTATAAAAGAACATTTATTCCATATCATGACTTGAACTATGACTCAAAAGTTTTCTCTCACCAGATCTCTTCCTAAAAACTGTAGTACTGGGCGTTTTTATTTGTTTTTTGTGTTCCTATAAAACACCTTCTGTACACTCACACACACACACACACACACACACACACACAGACACACGTATTTTATCTACAGAACTGACCAGATCTTCGTTGACAACTGTTAGCAGCAACTCCTCTTTTCCTCTAAGCCAAGGCTGGAAGTATTTAAAACCCTGTGAGGAAAAACAAAATAGTCTGCCTCAATTAACACGTTTAATCCTCTGTGCATCATCTCATTTCATGTCTAGTCACACCTGTAATGATCCGAGCAAAGCCATGTCGCTCAGAAAGTGCTGCAGCTTCCTCTTCTGCTCCATCTCTCTTTTCTATTCACACACATTCACAGATTGGAAATGTGTTAATATGCAAAGCAAACTACTGTAAGATTATTTCCTTCCTCCTCGATCTACAAATCCTCCAGCACCTTGCAACCCAGCAGCACCCTCCCAGTCTAGTGTCCTAGCAGCACATGCAACGCCCCCGCGCAGCATCTTGCACGCACCTCTGTCTATAATAAAGACTTGATTCGTTACGTTAGACCATGCAGATTAGAGAGAGTGCACAAACTGACTGAAAACGTGAGATTGCATGCAGCACAAAATGCATCAGATTGCTCTGCCTAAAATAAATTCCTCGGGTGTGATCTTAGTTCAAAATCCCATGTCTGATAAAAGAGTAGAGGGGAAACGCGGCTCACGGTGCCACTGCTCATCTCGATCCGAATTGCAGACAGCGTCGTCTCCTTCCCAGACGTGCACGGCGCGTTATGGCCACTGCATGTCAACACCAACGCCGAGACCCTGCTTGGCTGCCGATACACAAGCAGACAGGAGGTTTTGTTCTTCTCGGGTGTTGCCTTTTGGTTTATTCTGTCGGGTGCAGCGTGAACTTGGTTTGGTAATGGGGGTGTGACGCCCCTAGTGGCCGGGTTGTACATCTGAAATCTGGAACTTGGTGCCTGTCTTGAGTAAGATGGTCCATTTTACTTTGTAGTGATAGTGCAGCCCAAATCCCAGTGCCACAGTGATGTTAAATGGTGGTTAACATTGGTGGAAAGTAACTAATTACATTTACTCTGTATGATGCACAATTGTAAGGTTATCTGTATTTTGATTTTGTGCAACTTCATACTGTGACTTCACTCCATTTTAGAGGAAAATATTGGACTTTTTATTCCACTACATTTATTTTATAACTTTCTTTACTAGTTACTTTTCAGAACCAGGTTATCAGAAAAATGACAGAATAATCAAAAGACTTTATTGATCTCCAGTGGAAAATTCACAAGCTACCCAGTAGTAATTCAAATTATAAGCATTTATGCTGATTAAAACTGGCTTCCCTACCATGTCTTCATGGACCACTGGTTGAAATATGCAGCAGTACATCAATTATAATCAAATCTCATGTTATATACATAGTTAAATGTGCCCTTCTGCAAAGCTAACTGTGTGTCTTTATCTGTTTATTCCCCAGAGTAATATCATTCTTTTTATTAACATTTTATATCATTCTTAGCAACAACCATAGTTCCCAAAATGTTGAACCATAACTATGTTATTTA
>NW_018127992.1:165921-204530 GCF_001952655.1 Monopterus albus
TTTCTTATCCATAATTTGTTACAAACTTTATTGCTGGGCATGTTGACATGTGTGCATGAAGTTAGGCGTTTGAACAAATTAAAGATTAACTATCTTCACAGAAGACAAGGCAGCTCAGCCTAATGGTTCCTGTAGCTGAAGTGAACGAAGAAGGTCCTGATCTCTTTGGGTGAGATGGTTACAGTGAAAGCTTCATCTCTACTTGTCCACCATCTTTTGTTCTCTGAAGTAAAAAAAAAACAACACACACACACATGCAAAAACAGTATGTAAAGAAATGAGGATATGGTTTCACCCACTGTACATATTAATCTGTTTTTTAAAAACCACCTTTCCTAAACAGCAACATCTGGTGTAACTTTTAATTCCTGAGAGGAGGCTTTCTGTTGTCCTCGTTTCTTCTGGTTACAATAAACAAAGCCTTACTTGTTTCTGCGTTGTCTGCTGTCTTCCATTTCCACCTCTGCAGACTGGTGATATCCCAGGTTCCTGTGAGAGAACGCTCCTGCATCACTTTTACTTCTCCTATGCCCTGCAGAACATCCTGTGCACACAGGAAAAGAAAACTATCTGGTAAATTCAGTTCTAAAATTATGAAAAACTAAGGATTCTCTCCTATAATAATAATAATAATATGAAGACATTAACATGTTGGGATTACATTGTATTTTTATCAGTACCTTCATGTTTATGGTGACTGGCTTCGAAAGCTCAGGGTCTTCTCCCTCCTCAAAGAGATGCATGAGTCTCAGGAGGACCCGATCATAGTCCGGCTCTGAGTGCAGGTCCACACCTAGATGGATGTCAGAGACAAAAACACATTTCACATGTTTTACAGTACATTTGTTTACTCAGGAACTGATTTTCATGTGCCTAGTATGTGCTGACCTGAGTGTATCTGGCTGAGGTGAACATCATGATTAGCGCTGTAGTTCCAGCCAGGGATACTGAGGCTGAGCAGGTGGAGGTTGGACGGGAGGACGACTGCACGCACAGGAGAATTGCTTCTACGCTCCTTTTCCTGCCAGGGCCCCTCTACATGTATAAAAGTTTAGGAAACCTGGTTTACTGACACAAACTACACAGTAGTGAAGTCATCAAGATGCTCACCTGCTTGTGTTCTTTATTTTGCACTTGTGAACATTATAATTTAGTTTGATACAACATGGACTTTGTCTCCTCTTGATGTTTTTTGTGTTTGCTATTAGTTGTAGCAGTTTTTTTTTTTGGTCTTGCAGTACTCACGGTGCTGGTCTATAGGCATGATGACGGGCCTGTGTTGCAGCTCTATTGCCTCACGCTGGTAAAGCATGGAGGTGGCACTGATGGAACCCAACATCATCCACAGGGTAGGCCTGACTACTGAGCTGTCATTGAGGGTGAGGTTGTAGCCGAGGTTCCAGGGTAAGTTGTTCCAAAGACGTCGATGGAGCATGACCTGAAAAATACAAAGGACGTTACCGTGTCTCTGTGTGAGCAGATGCTAAGTGAGTGTGACTTTTGTTTTACCTCTAGTTGTCCCTCAGCTGGGCTGGACACACCGTGAGCTCTGTCGCTGACAAGGACCAGTCTGCTGATGTCATCCTCAATGTAGGCTGTCCGAACCATGGGGAAGTAGTTCTGCAAAATGCATGTTGTATATAGATTACTCTACGCATTCTAGTAAATGTCTAAATCTCAGCACTTTATGTAAACGTACTCTTGCTAAAGTGTTGTTAGTGAACTTCCTGTATGGCCTCTTCATCATCTGGTAGCCATTGTCATCTGTGTACAGGGTCCTGTTGTTCTTCAAGGAGGAGCTGGTCCTGAGAATGACCTCTGTGTTGAGATGGAGGGGGCCCAGCGAGTAGGTTTGCTCCAGTCTGTGACACCGCACTTTGGTCCCAGGGTATTCTGGGACACGGGTGATGATTGAGTAAGTGTAGTCTTTATCACCTTCCTCTCTAGAAGACAGAATGTGTCAAACTGTATGAGGAGCAGAATAACTCAGATAAAGAAAGCACCAAAGTACAAAGTTCCTTGTATCTACCTATAGAAGAATTGCCTGATCTCAGACACAATCTTCCCAGGAATAATCTCCATTTGCACGGCCTTGTAGGCCCGCACAGCTGAGCTATTGGCACTGAAGATGTAGTTATCAGAGATGGGCCCCGCTTTTACATCCCCATTTGCATGGTACTCCCAGAAATCCTGAGTCATCATTACTTTCCTTTCTCCCTGGCTATCGAGGATGAAAGAGAAATCAATGGTCAGAGAGTTATATTAGGACAAGAGAAAAGCATGAGCAACAACATGTGCACAAAACATTACAGTGTGTTATATAGAGCAAATGCTACTTCAATACAACACAAGTCATGTGAGGTTTACACTTACAGATCAGTAATGCTGTGCAGTAGATTTGTGTCCTGGTCAAACATGAGCTCGTAACAGTCATTCAGAACAGGCAGAAGCCCCCTCCCTGTTTTTGTCCCGGCTTGGACATTGCGTCTTTCAAACAAAATCTCTTCAGGTTCATAAGTCCAGCTACACTCAGAGCTCCCAGAACAAGGCTTCTCAGAGAACTTAATTAAGTACTTCCTGTGCTGAAGACCCCCAAGTTCCACCACAAAGAAAAGGTCATAGGTCACATCGGACTGTGCTGACCTCTGGATCTGTAACAGAGAGGGAGACATATGTCATTTTATGAGATTGATTCTGAAACGCAAAACAAATTAATTTACACAAGACTAACATGTATACAGTAAATACTTGTTACTGTACAGCTTTAAAATGATCGGTTTTATATAAAAGACAGTTGATGAAATTTTCAATTATCCATCACTGCAATCTATAAATTTAGTAATACGGTAAATGCTCTCAGGTTTTAGCTGCGATAGCTTTACTTGGTCTGGTATGACCAGAAGCTTATGGAAGCTAATGTTAGCAAACTTGCACCGATATTTACTGTGTATGTGACTTTATGACTCATCTCTAGTTAATAATTATTACCTGTGCAGGCAGTGGCTGTCCCTCCTCATCAAAAACAGCTGCATTTGGCAGTGTTACTGTTAAGCTGATGATAGTGGTGATGTTCCATGCTAAAGGGTTGTAAACAACAACATGTTGCTCCAGAGCCTGTTGAACACCTGTCAAGAATAGATTAATTACCATTTAATTATTTGGATACCAGGAGCATTCACAGCTATCATCCTGCTGGGGAAAAAAAAAAACCTTGTCTGTGGTAGTGGCTGCTCGGGATGCTAGGTCTGTCAAGGTTGTGAGGCAGCAGAAAGAGTGCAGCCAGAAGCTCCTCCACTCCCATCATGGCCTGCAGGAGATGCTGCAAGTACATGTCTGCCACCTTAGGAGATTCAGTGCCAGTGATGCCATCATGGTGTTGCACCTAAAATACACAAACTAAATAACATTTTGTGTCCAAATCAGGCAGTGTTTATGATAACTTCAAGGTGTTCTTTTATTACAAAGGACAGTTTATTTTGACAGTTTACCTCAGAGACAGCCCAGCGAAGTGCCCTCAGTTTGTCCATGGCCCAGTCTTTAGCTACAGGCCCATCAGGGAAGCTGATTCGGTACTGGGTGAAAAGAGTCTCTGCAGAGTGCAGCTGGGAACTGGCCTGTCGTGCTACCCCTTTCAAAACATTTCGGGAGGCATAAAACCCGGTCCATGCCTGGTAGGGCTCTAAGCAATAAAACACATTAGCCAGAAAATGATATCAACACGAAGATTGCACCTGATAGTGCCTCCTTTTAATGTGAGCTTTATAATTCAGTATGATTTAGGAAACAGATTCTCACCAGTGGAATATGGCAGAAAATCATCACTCTCGCGGACTTCCCATGTAAGATTTGATTGGTAGATGGCTTGGAAGTATTCACTTAAAGTAGCATACTGGACTGTCACCCCCAACTCTTTACTGTTCTGGTTAATGTACTTCATTAATGGATCCATATTGTTGAACTGCACTGATGAGTTGTAAAACTGTTTGTCACAGCCCTGAAACGCAAAGATCGAATGCACATTATAAGATAAATATTTTCTAAATAAATGTACTTTGTGTATGTATGCATCCTGAAAATGTGTATCTCAAAATAAAATCCTTTTCATAAAGCTACCCCTGATGTTTGTTCCAGTGCTTCTAAACTTGTAAATTAAGCCCTCTATGTAACAAAGGGACCCAGAATGCAACACTGTCTGCTCACCCATGGCCAGAGCACATGGTTGGTTCTAAACCATGCAGCTCTCTGCTTGATGTTCTCCACCATGGTGCGGGCATAGGCATGTACTGTCTCCTTGGTGACAGGCAGGCTCATGTTTGGGTAGACTCCATCTTTAGGTGGGTCTGGGAACAAGGCAACTCCATTCCAATAGAAACCAGAGCTGAGAACAGTTAGAGGATGTGTTTACTGACAGTCTGCAGTTTGCTTACTTAGTAATCCTCTTAATATTGCCCCGGAATGTAGTGAAAGTCTGTAATTTATTTTAATAACCAGCACAAGGATGTCTTGCCTGTTACCAGTTATTTTAGTACAATATCAGTGATTGTAAATACACTAGGATTAAAATACATTGATTCATTACAGAAATACTGAACATTACATAAAGCAACAGAGAATTTAAACATGGAGTACCTATTGGAAAATGGCAGGTGGGAGGGAGTGCAATAGCTAAACTGGTCCATAGTGTGAGTGAAGATCTCTTGAAGGGATTTCAAGGAGGGAGAACCTCGCCAAACAAACTGTAGTTTCTGGAAAAAAGAGAGATAAACCATATCAGGTTGAGGTATACAGATTAAATGACAATGCAAATGTATTCTCCTAATTAAAGTGTATATGAACAACTCAAAAGAAACGTTATCTGGGTTGCCAATATTATGTGGTTTGTCTTTCATATATTGATGTATTTTAGAAACATCCAGCCACAGTAGTATTCAGACTGAGGCATCAGCTAATACCTTGTTTTTCTGCATGGTGTCTTTAAGGTCAAAGTCAATGCGGGAGATGAGGTGGGCATTGAAACCTGCCAGGGCAAACAGGACCGGTGTGGTGGCAGAGGCTCCAAAAGGATCCACATGCCAGGAGAACTGAGGACGCACCCCAAACGTCTCATAGAGGAAGCCATGGCCCTCTGAAACAGTAGGTAGGTTCTTAGTTACCACACAACTCATCAGTGGCACTGAGGACTAAAGGAGCAGGAAATGTTTTAACCTACCTGTCATTTGCAATATCTCATCATATAGATCAGTTACAGCCTCGTCATGCATCACTTGGCCCCCAATAATGAACTCCAGTCTTCCTTCTTTTACGAGCTGTCGTACCTAGAAAGCCAACCAAGCCATTACATGTTAATTATTCACTTTGTAATTAAACCATTTTAAATGTATCACATATTCTCAGAAGAAAATATTTGCTTAAAATACTCATCTTTTCTATCTTTGATTTCACTGAGAATTTGTTGTAATACACTGCTCAAAAAAATAAAGGGAACACAAGGGAAAATAAGACATTCAACTATGTAATGAACAAGGTATTTAATAAGAATATTTCATTCATTCAGATCTAGGATGTCTTATGTTGTGTTCCCTTTATTTTTTTTAGCAGTAGAGTATTTGATCCATCATGTGCTCTTACTTGTTTCTTATGGGTGTCTGTGGCAACAGTGTCCCACCATAGTCGGAAAAACTCCTGCTCTACAGCGATGAACCTGCGGTCTTTAACCTTTGACAGCTCCTCAGTCACACTGGTGTACACATTAGCAGCATAGGCATGCATGCTCTCCTATGGAAAATAGATACTCCAATTCATATTTATGCAGAAAATACACATATCTGCATTCGAAGTCAAAGTAGCATGGTGAAAGGAAGGTGTCGAGCTGCAATCTGCACAGTAAAATGCTTTTCAGTTTAACACAACTAGTAATCTAGGCACAGAAACCTACCTGAATAGTGTACACCCAGCCAACATCCATGTGACTGTGAGGAATTACAAATGTCTGAATTGGCTGGTTTCCGCCTGTCACTCCGTATGAGTAACAGCAACAACAAGCAAACACAATAACGTCAAAAAATATCATCTTTTTAGCCTATAAAAAAAAGTAAAAGCGTGAGAGAAGTTCTAAATTTTTCACCCAGACGTCCGTGTTATTGTTGTGCTATGTCGTATGAATGACGTAACAGATTTACTACGGAAGCCCAATCAGACCAAACCAGCTTGACGACGCTTTTGCAGCGCGCTCTAATAGTATAGGTGACCTTTACCTCGGAAGTAACTATTGTAAACATCGTGTGCATTTGGAGGTGGAAGTGTATCAGCTGGTGTAACAACAATGACAAAAACAAGAACAGCCTTGGTAGTTGGAGGCTTTGTAGCAGTGGTGGCCGCCGCGTTTTATCCCATATTTTTCCACCCGTTGACGCATAAAAACGAGTACAGTAAGTGGCTTAAAGCTTTCCTTCAAAACTCGCTAGTTACATAGTCAGTTTACAATTTAGTGTGTTGCTTCGTGTACAAATGTTAGCATTCTCCTAATGGTTTCCATGTACTGCCAAGATAAATGTTATCTTTACGAAAATAAAGTAAGCTACGTAGGATAATAGTTTTATTGCACCTCCTCTTTTCTTATTTATTTAAGTTAGTGAACTGCGTATTTTATACTCCAGAGATATTCAGTAAAGCTCTTAAGAATAACTAATACCATAGGTTAGCTAACGTTACGTGGCTGTGAGCAAACCAAAACAGTAGCTGTTAGGTAAGTAAGTGAGTAAATAACACAGGTACACAAGTGGCTTCATGTCCAGCAAGTTATATGAACACAACAAGAGTTGTATGGCTAAACCAACTAAGATACCACGACAGGAAACGAGTTTGACTCTAATAACCTTGCACACAATGATGCACTCTTCTTTCTTTGGTAGGAGAAGTCCAGAAGGTTAACCGGGCAGGAATCAACCAGGCAGATGTTCAACCTGTGGGTAAGAACTGCTAGATGTGATGCACAGTGTTTTCAGTGTCAGGCCTGTTCTGATAGTCATCATCTGCAAAATCAGCCAACAAAATACACTGAATTTAAGCTTGTAGGAACCCATTGCACGGTCCTATATATCAAACCACACTCAAGCAGTACTTTAAGCATTGTAAACCATTTGAACTCTTCACACTGTTTAAATAGGTGAGTCGAGAACAGTGGCCACTTTTTGTGTGGAATTCACTGCCTTTTTTGTCTTAAGGGCTGAAGATATGGTCTGATCCATTCAAGCCTGGAGAGAAATGATGACCAGTGACAGCCGACCTTCACCAATTCAAGACATTGATCCTGATGAAGAGTACAACTGGACAGGGGCGCCGCTAGCAGTTTTGGGCCCTATGAAACCATTTGAAGTTGGGCCCTCTACCTGACCCATCTGTGGGCCCCCAAAGTTCGTGGGCCCTTAGAATCGTCCTAACTTACCCCCCCCCAACGGTGCCCGTGCAACTGGAGAACACTTTTTGGATGAGTGCTTGGCATGTGAGTGAGTGAATGTTGTTTACTTTGGTTGTTGAGTGAATCCACAGCTTATAAATAAAATGTAAAACTCTAAAAACCTAGACATTTCTTTTAAGCCTTTTCCATGTCATTTTTCTCTATTAGCCATTACTTGTGTTGAGACATTAAAAGTTAGCAGCTAAGTATGATGTGCATCTGAGAGAAGGGATGTTGTTTCTAGTTTATTTTTATTTACATATTTACTTTAAACAATTTTATTTCAACAAAGTAGTGTACATAACCTTTATACCAAATGAACAATTATAAAAACAAACTACAATGAACAAAAGCACTGGGGGTCATATAAAAAAAAACCTGAAAACTAAATAGTTACATAAAATAAATAAGGCAAAAATAGTATAAAAACATTAAATTGTTTACATGTATTAAGAGTTTTAACAGTATTTTTATTATTAGTTATGGAAATAATGTGTCAAAATTTAAGATGATGTCAGATACTGCCCGTCATTTGTCCACAAGGGGACACCCAAAGCCTATCTGTTAATAGAAACAGCACTAAACTGTGTAATGCTTTTGTTTGTGCATCTTAGAATTCTTGGAAAAACCTTTGTATTTTCAAAAGCAATACCCTGGCATGGAGCTTGTTGGAAAGCATAATAAAATGCAGTGCTTTGTTTACCCGTTTATCCTTTTACAACATTCTCTTTTGACATTTGATTTAGTTGATGTGTGAGTCATGAAAACAGCTCAGCAGATGAGGGACAATGTCCAGTAATGTGTGGGATCATCTTCCAAAATGGAAACAGTGGAGACAGAGTTATTCCAGGACACATCACTCTGTATTATTCTCGCTGTCACGGACAGAGGGTTTAACTGTTGTGTGGCTGTTTAAATGGCATGTGACTAGCTGTGTTTTGCCCATAGGCTGAAAGGACAGGGCAGAGTGCCATGATCGCCTTATTTAAAATCCTACTCAGTGTGATCCAGACTCCCTTTATGAGTCCACGGGTGCTGTGGAAGAAGAGAATTCTGAAACTACCATTTTCCTCCCTATATTTTTGTGGTTTCCTGACATTGACCAGCATCCCCATTCAGAGCTTGGTTCATCAAAGTCCTTTTGGGGGAAAGACAGAACTACAGCATGTGTTTATGGCCCTTCAGAGATGGTTCATTTTTAAAGTTATCCTTAAATCTTTCACTGTCCTCAATGTAGCCTGTACTTTGGGATCATTCGTGAGGCCCACTTCCAGCAAAACTGGCTGCGCAGGCCAGCTACAGCCACTCTCTTTCTCAACCTCCCCCCAGTCAACAAGCCCCACTGTTTATGAGAAGTTGTTATTGTTGGGTTACATTCAGAAACAAGAGAAAACTCAAGAGCCTGGTTGTGCAGAGGCATCCAAAATAAAGAGAGCAAGGGGTGAGGGGGTGGTTAAAGAAAAATGAAAAGAAGAAATTCCTGTCATTCCCTGCTGGTGTTTTCCAGATTCCTCAAGCGACAGCTTCTCGGCCGTGCGAGTGAAGTAAGCGACCAGAGGGGAAATTGAAGCAAAAGGCAAGAGGAAGAGAACCACATTCTTTAGGGGGCGCGTCACCTACACACAGAATAGAAAGACACTCGATCTCTGTTACTTTGCCTGGCGAAGTATGCAACAGGTTGTGCAGCATGGTTCTCAGCTTTTTAGTCTCAACTTGCCATGAATCAGGTTTTGACTCACAGAAACACTTCATGTCAGAGATACACTTTCTCCTTATGTCTGTCTTTTCTGCAGACAGGCTTAAGTCTGTACCGGGCTTTTAGCGTTTTGTGTTGTCTAGTCCTTTTTCTGAATATGTAGCTAGACACCCATCACTGTAACAGTTTCAGAGGGGTCACAGCACACTATAAACCTACATGAACTCAACAGTGTTGCCCCAGCAGCACTTTTACTATCCTACTATTAACCCATCACACAAATCTCTCTCAGCTATTGAGAAGGTTGTGGAGAGTGGTGGCACATTGTCGCTCTGAGCCATTTGTTAGGCATGTGTTCAGGAGCAGTTGATAAATGGCCATGGTTGCTAACTAATTGCCATGGGAACAAGGGTTGATAGACCGAGGGTTAGAGAAAAAGAAAGCATTCGGGAAGGGGCGGGATGGGAGGTAAAATGAGTAGGCGCCTCATTTGAACTATGTCAAATGTGGAAAATAGAAACAGAATATAACAAGTAAGCCAGAAAGAAGAACTAGAGAGAGGTCCAAAGATCCTCTCCGTGACACACTCTGTAATTGAAGACAGAGAATGGTGACATTCATTTCTATTTGAGGAAATGTTACAGCCTAGGAGGGGTTTTTTTTCTGTTGTTTATCAGTACACCAGTAATTAATGAGGTGCACACTCCCCATCAAAGAAAGAAAGATGTCCCCACATTAAGTTGCATTAAACTCTCAGGGCTGTCAACACAAGCATAAAATACAGACCTTAGACGCAGTGGTAGTCCAACATTATAAGAGTTAGCAAATGCAAAATGGAAAAATAGATGGCGGCTACAGTTAGATGAGATTATGTAGAACATCTCCAACAAATCTAGGTAAACAGCTGTCAGTTTAATTAAGAGCAAAAGTTGAATCAAAACTTATGCTATTTGTTAGTACACATTATAGTCCATCTTAAGGCATCAGGATTTGCAATATATACCAAAGTAAGAAAGAAAGATCAAATAAGAGAAACTATTAATCCATTGATTGAGAAAATAACCATCAGTGGCAGCCCCCATTAAAACCAACACAAAAATATTCAGAGAAAAACAACTTTACAGCAACTGACAATCATCTTGATTTCTCCTGAAGTCAGTGAATGAACAAGTCCTTGTGCCATTGAGCCTTTTTAGTATAACAGTTTTTACAAAGTATAGCTTAGAAAGGGGCTTGTTTTACAACATTTGTGAGCTAACACTGGTAGATAAAGTGCTCATGTAGCACTTTGCATTTTGCTCGTCTGTATTGCTGATGTCGTAAAGCAAGTAAACTTAAAGCCAAGTCATAAAAGCATTTACAGCCCATTAAAAGAGCACCCTCCGGTTTAGTGTTGCAGTCCTATAACATTGAAGGACTCTCAATGGACAGTTTTAAAAAAGAATATTAGGAAATGTAGAAGCTGTTTTTCTTCCTTGTGAAAACCTGCTTACCCACAATGCAACTTGTTTCACTTGACTGTATAGATTCTGGTCTGTTTGGCTAGCAGTGGCTAATTTGGCCTCGAGCAAAGATGAGGAACAGGTTGCAGAGGTCTAGTATGATCACTTTTTTCTAATGTCACGCCCCCCTGTTTTTGTTTTTGTTTTTCATGATCAGTCTTGGAGTCTTCAGCTGACTCTAGTGACATCACTTGAGGCAGACCTGTAAATAAACTTTAGGCCGAGAAGTACATCATACAAAACCTAATGCGGTACAGAACTGATGTTATACATGTTTTTTATATATATTTGTATAGTTATGCACAGATGCAGATGATCACTTAAAGACAAATTCAGCACAGTGCAAACACACACTCACACACACAGTAGGTTTTCTGTCACAAAACAAGCAAGCGTGTACATTTCACATCTTAAACACACCACATAGCCTTGTAAAACCATTTACAGGAGTGCTCTCTGCACTCTGGGGTCAGCGGGCGCACGGCTTTGGAAACAGGTAGCGTTAAGCCTGAAGCAGTGTCTAGGATAAAAGACACCGGCCAGGCTCACAGCAGGCAGGCGAGGTGAGCTCTCTCAGTGACGGTGTGGTCTGGAGTAAGCTAGTGTTACATTTAGTGTGTACGTGAGTGTATGCGCCTATGTGTCATTCAGGAAAGAAAGGGAAGAAGTTCAGCTAGGAGAAACCCAATATCCCCTGGAGACTAAACTGTGGTTGTGGAATTTACTGGAACTCCAAACATCATGTGTGCTTTTGTATTATGTTCATGTTTGCTCAAAGTAGAACCACAAATAGATAATTATGGTTTGTGTTAGCGTGCATCTCCGTTCCCCAGTCATCAATGCATTGCAGTTCATTGCTGCAGCATGTCAGTTCAAGCTGTGTGTATTTCTTATACATATCTTATATATATGTTAGCATATCTTACCATGGTAACATTCCAAACTAAGAATCATGGGAAATATCACACCTACTGACATTTAGCATGTTAGCAATGTCATTGTGAGTATGTTAGCATGTGGATACTAGCAATCAGCTCAAATCACATTTTCAATTATTTCTGCTTGATCAGTAGGTTTTGTTGTATTCTCATTTACTGTAATTTTATAGCGACAGACATCTGAAGAGCTGGGCAGAGTGTGGCGCAGCTTTAACGACTTAGCCTTATATAGAGTATTTCATCATTCTGCGAGCGTGTGTGTGTGTTATCTTTTAAAGTACTTTCCTCAGGAAATTATTGATTAACTAACTTCTAAAGCCACAAGTCTGTTGCCCATATGACCAGAACAGCAGCAAGCTGAAAACTTCATACTAACAGCAAAACTAGGATTTTCAGCCTGTTTTTCATTACTTTTAAGTGCCATTACAAAAAGATGCAGCTTTATATAGTAAATCACTGCAAAAACACTCCACAGAAAAGTGTTAAAATTAAAGGAACAACAGGCAGCCACTGAATGTTATTAAGCAACACCTCTGAATAAGGTGAGTAGGAAATTCTTAAGGAGTGCCAAAAGCCTGTCGCGTGACACAAATCCACATATGGACCTGTGGAGAAAATGTTTAAGCAATTAGTTGGAGTTTAAGGCTGGAAAAAATTATTTCCTCCAGCTTTTTTTTTTTTAAGTGGAGAGGAAAATCTTTGTTATGGACAGACCTCATCATGGAGACCATCTTTTCCTTTTTTAACATGTTTGCCCATGTTCCACTGATTCTATGGAACCAAATGTTGAAAACCGCAATTACATTTAAGTCATAACTGTCTGATTAACAGACAACCACACACACTCACACGCGTACTGAAATATTGTCACACGTCCCAGACACACAGCATTACAGCACCGCTATCTGAGCCCATGCAAGCCTCAGCTGTCACTCACATTATATAGCAGGTTTCCGTCTTATGGCCCCATTATAATCTTAAACATTTCTTATGCACTAAAACAGCAGGTCGGCTGTTGATTTAGGCAAGGTTACTGACGAAGAGGCCCAGAGCTGTAAGCAATCATGTTGCTCTTCCAGACCTCTCAGAAAGACCGAGAACAGAATGGAGCAGAAAGTGAGGTAAAGTGATTTATAATGCACCTTAATACATAACACATTCATTTGTGAAAATAAGTCTGCGGCCTATCAAAGCCATCACGTACATTAGAAACTCATGAAAAGCTCTTTACACTACTTTTTTATGCCCGATGGGCCAGTTTTAATTCATATTTCCTGGCAAAGGGCTTCACTCCCCCGCAGTCTGAGGGAATGTAACAAAATAAATAGTTTAACCCCGTGATAGCATTTAAAACTCACACTGTAGTGAACAATGCAGAAGGTATGCAGTTTCACAGAACCGTTTACCAAAAAAAGATTGATAAAAATGTGTAATTTTATGGTCTGATGTGACACACAGAGTCTAGTTTTAGTTGGACTCGGTGTGCAAGTGGACTGAATGATTCACTGTGTTGAAAATACTTGGTGTTCTGCTATTTTAATGCTGCAAGATGGACTGGATCCTGTTATTAGTGGTTTACATACAGAGCAAATTGATTCAGTAAGTCGAACCTGTATCCTATGGCATACCTCTATAAAGTGGAATTGATTTAATGGACATGCAGCATCCGCAGTGGCACGTGATGAGTCGTATTCGGTGTGTATTTTCATTGTAGTGTAAATGTGGTGAGGGTGAGCAGACACAATCTGCCTTTCTGTTTCTCCTGGGTTTTCATTAGGGCCTCGTAGATGACAACTGAATATATGACTTGGCTTGGGACGTGAATTCTGGGAAAGTCACGGAATTTTGGACAAGTTGATAGAACACAGCCTGTCCGCTTTTGGCTTGTTCCTCACCGAGGAGGAGAAATCCTGCTGCAGTGTGTGTTTGTGTGTGATGGCGGACCTTAAGGACATCCTTAGGGAGCTGACCCAGAACAGTGACAGATTTACAGGACATCGCCAGGCAGGGAGGCTCTCGTGTGGCTAATATTAAGCAGACACCAGAATCTCTCTGTTCATTAGAGCAGATTTCACACAACCTAATAATGCTGATGTAGTCTGTAATCTGTATTTCTGCCTCGATAGGAAATCTACTGTATCTGTTCAAGGCATGTTGTTAAGGCTCTTATGTAAGAAGGAATCATTCAGTCACTTGTGGCTTCTGGATTTTTTGCAGATGAGCAACATGCAAAGTAGTTTCAGTATTTCCTTTATACTATTCCATGACAGAATGTTCTAATGGTTTCACATTATTTCTTACAGAACTGGAGACTTGATACAAATTTAAGGCACTGACTGATGTGAGGTCTGACTCCCTAAAGATTCGTCCTCATCTGAGACTTCAAAATCCTGTCGGCATCACGTGTCAGTCAGGAAATTAAAACTTCACGTCTGGTCTCATATGGGCTTATCCTTTAAGGCTTCAAATTTAGGATTTGACTGGACATGTTAATAAGGAATTGAGACTTAACTTGTAGCTTTCACTGTTACAAGACTTAAGCCTTAACTTGTCTCAAATGACTTGTGACTGAACTTGGACACCTAAGAATCTGAGACATGACCCGCGGTTACAGGAGATGACTTGGACTTGACTTGAAAAACTTTAACTAAGACCAAGTCAAATCAAAAGTAAATTGAGTCCAATTTAAATCTAAAGTCTTAAATGAAGTCAGTCATGCAAAGTCTTAACTCAAGTCTAACTCACTTAAGTTCAAATTAAGGACTTGAGATCCGACTTGAAACTCGCTTTCTCAAAACTTAAAGAGACTGCACTGGAATACTTGCTCTTACAATTACTTAAACGTAGATTTGGATTAGTTTAAAATCATGTTCACTTGATTGCTAGGCCATGAGAACTGACATGGATTGGCCTAAAAAAACTTGCCTTTAAAGACTTGAAACTCAGTATTAGGAAACGAGACTTTTCTTGAGCATTCAGTCATGATTTCTACGTGTCCATAAGGACTGTAGATTTGCCATTAATAGACTTAATCGACTTGTACTGAATGTCTTAGCCTTGTCTGGAAGATTTGCATGTTGACTGGACATGTCCTTAAGACTTAAGATTTTGTGTCACAAGATTTGTGACTTGTTCTTAATGTCTTGAGACCTCAAATACTCAAAAATAGCTGCTTGTCTTAAATTTAAGGACAGTGTCCTAAATGTCAAGTTAAGATTATGGATATGGTATTATTGTATCCTTTTGAATTGATCTAAAGCCTTGGAAAGGATTGTCTTTCCACAACTACTCTAGAACTTCATTATTTCCTACATTTGTTCCCCTCAGCTGTATGTGCAGTGGAGGGTCAAAAATAAACCTTGGTCATGTCATGTGCATAACCCTAAACCTAAACCTAACCACAGGATTAAATAGCACCCATATGCAGTGATGTCAGGAAAGTTGCAAAAATGATTGAATTGCATGTGTAAACCTCATCCTCATATTCTGTCCAAAGGGTATACTTTGGCTATATAATGCCATCTACAGAAGAAATCCACCCCAAGATGAAAGCAGAATCGTATCCCACCTGAGCTACAAATGATCTCTCCCTTTGGGCTACGAGCTTACTTACTTTGTGGTCTCGCTTTACCCTGCTCCCTGCTCTACTCACCCATCCATCCCTCCGCTAATGCCCCATTCAGAGAGAGAGAACAAACCACATGTTTCAGGGAGGAATCCTGAACGGGCAGCATCCCAGACCAGAGTACCTCCAACTCTCCTGCCCCCTGGCACCACTTAGCTCTACCCTGTTATTAAGGACAGAGCTGGATGATTTGTGTTGGAACCGAGCCCTTTGCTGGAGTAGGATGGGCGCAGAGGGGGAGAGGCAGAGAGCGGGGGATAGTGGTGGGGAGGTGATGTCATCTCAGGTTGGCACTGGAAGTGGGCCAGGACCTGTGATGGCAAGAATAGTGTTGCCTTTGGGTTTTGGTGCAGGAAAAGACGGATGGAGATGGAATGATGTGGAATATGATGAACAAAAGTGTGTAATTTATATATCTGTTTCATAATGTGGGCACGTACACTAGTGCACGAAGCTTTCAGTGTGTGTGGGTTTGCTCGTCTATGTGGTTGGAAAAGTGTAGGTTTTTATTCTCTTGCATTCTGTCTTTGTTTCACTGTTTCTTTAATGGGTGGATGGTTGAATGAATCATCTGGACAGAGGCTGAGGTATCACTAAGAATGGTTTGGCCAGGGGAGGATAGGTTCAGACAAGAGAGGAGGAAAACCAGCTTGTACTTGTGGCTTCTGGATTCCTAATGCACACTACTGCACAGCGATGTCTGTTTCCCCCTGCTACCTACAGCATATAGTCCGGACACACCGTAGACAGCAAGGGCTAAATCTAACTGTCCAAAGTACTTTATTTCTGTTTAACTTCACATTTGAATGAAGATAAAAAATGCCCCAAATGATCGACCCAGGCAATGTTAACCCCCCTCTTTCTTTTATAAATGTTCTGTATCTGTTGTCTTGTTTTTAATGTCCTGTCTTCTGTCCTGTTAATGTGCTTTTTTGTGTTACAATAAATAAAAAAAAACAAGTTCAGGACCTCACCTGAGACTTAGTTTTTGTCCCTGCAGTAACAAGTTGCTTTTGCAGCAGAAATAACATGATTGTTGCATAAAGATGAAGACTCTCAGCCATCTTTCAGAGGAAGCAATCACATCAACCATAAACGGGCACACAAGCAGTCTAAAATGATGGCCAAGCTAATGGTGACACTTTAATTGGCCATTTGCAATATTTTGCATTGTGAATTTTACTTTCATTCATGCATTTGTTAACGCTACAATATGTGAGATTCAGTGACATCTAGCGGTGCTAGACTGCAGTGTTCAGCAAAGCTTTCATACATCGTGTTCACCAGCCCTCACAGCCTTTTCACAGCGATTACTGTAAATGTTGGACAAATTTAGAACTCAGAAAACAAGTGCAGCTGACCTGACCAAGTAAAAGCTAACGGCGGCTCACTTGACCACAGTGTAATTTTCAAGAAGGCTGGATAAACAGACATTAAAATGTGCAATAATACCATTTTATTAATTAGGCCCATTAGTAAACAGTCAGAAAGACTTTAAATGTTCATCTTGGCCCCTCCAAGCAACTTACTGTAATTGCATGAAAAGACGTGCAACAAAAATTGAACAGCAGCTGGCTTGACCAGGTTTTTGCAATCGACGGCTCACTTGACCGCAGTTAACATGAGAACATCCCATTTCTTTGTATCTTTGCATCTTTGACAATGGAGAGTTACCATCTGTTTCTTGTGCTTAGTTTAACTATGACCCTCCATTTAACAAATTATAGTTCTTATTCACAACAGTGCTTCATTTTGATTCTAACGTTACTTCTTTTTGTCTTCCAACCACCTCCCAATCGAAGCTGCTACTTCCATGTGAAAATTCACGCCAGTAAAACAACATGGTGGCTCAACATGGTGGCCTTAATGATGGGGACCCGCTCCTGTGTGGATATGAAAGGCTCATTCTCAGCTAAAGAACACGCAGTGATTCTTATTTTCTGGTGATTACACATTAATGAAAACAGTTATACATACTCTAGCCCATTGCTGCTAATAAATCCATCTAGATCTTACACAATGCACCTTTAAGCGGTTCCACTGATCCGGTGGCTACTTATACCCACTTCATATATTAACACATTCATTTGAAATGTAAACTGCTAGTGGACTTGCTGTGCACTCTGTGTTATTCCACATATTTATTGCAACTTTTTATTATCTCTGCCTCCAATAATATTTAGATGGAAGAGGACTGATAGGAGCAGAGTTCCAATAACAGAGATTAAGTTCTCTGGGGGTGATTGTGCAGCGTTTTTGAGGAGAGAAGCGTCTGCCCAAGTAAACTTAGCCCAGCGCTGAGGAATTGCACTCTGGAACGTGGTGGTGTAACCGGAGTGCAGGTTTGGGAATAGCCCAAGGGAACTGGGCTCAGTTTTCCAAAAGCCTCTATCTCCAGCGATATGTAGTGTGATTTGAGGAGAGGCAAGGATTGTGTGTGTGTAACGGGGGAAGTGGATGGAAGGCTTACAGAATGGCTAAGTCAGGAAAACAAGTTTCAGGAAACCCTATACCTCACTCTGGCACCAACACAGACGTTCTTTCTTTCTCTTCCTCTGTCTTGCTCTTTCTTTCGGTCTCGCTCTCAGCACGCTTGTCTCACTGTAGCTTTCGTCTTTCTCTGCCTGTCTGTACTGGTGAAATGAGGAGTGAAAGCAACAGCAGTCGGAGAACAATAAAGCAGAAGCTACGCTTGACACATAAAGAAACAGTGATGACCTTGTTGAGATTTCAGACCTCATGCCAAGCATCTCTCGCTTTCTTTATTCACGGCTTTTCATTTCTTTGCTGATTTTTGGTGCTTTTAAAGTACATTTATTTGAAGTATTTTGTAATTTTCAAGAAGACCCTTGAGGTTCAGGCATTAACAAAAAGTACATCCATGTTCTTTATTCTCCATGTTGCTTGGCAGAGAGTGTTCATTTGCGGTCATCATTGTAGGGACTCCTTCCTCACAGTCCTTCCTCACGGTCAGCGTTCAGTTTCACTTTTATGGTCTAGTTCCCTTTCATGCTTTGCAGTAATCTATCTGCTTTTTGCTAAGTATTCCTAGTCTGGCCTGTTTATGGAATCAGTTAAGTGACTGGATTGTTTAGTGAATTTGCTTCCCATGTTCTTTAATGTTTTTGCTTGGACACTTTTTGAATCCTGTTTAGTTTCCTGAGTTTTTTTTTTTAGCTTAAGAGTGTTGCCTAAATCTCTCTGGTGGCTGGTTGCAGAATAGATCATTTTGTGCTGGACAAGTAGGGTACATAGAGTTTTGGAATTTTTTATTTTTTTTTGCTAACATGGCTACCATGTACTGTCAAAAATTACACTGGTGAGTGTGTAAAACCAAAACATTTGGCTGAAAGACTCTAAAAAAACACCTTAGAGTTGAGGAAAACTGCAGAGTTGGGTTATAATTTTCTGGCGGTTCATCATGATGAGACACCGCTTTACATATACTGTAGCCATTTAATCCACTAATAATGTAGCATTTTAATAATAGCAGATTTAAATATCTTTTATTTCCTGGGGTTGTGGTTCTCGAGGCTCTTATTAAGATGAAGCTTTTTTCCAGCAATTTGACCCATCAAATCAAGAACTTTTTCCTAAGAGCAACTATCTTTGAAGCACATCAGCCCTTGTGCAGTGTACACTTAATGCATGTGTCTGGAATATTAGTCAAAAAAAGGCAACTAGATGGAGTAATATAATGTCTGTGTATTCACTTATACTGTAATATATTTAGATGGTTATTTATTTTGTGAGTTTGAGCCAATGAACATGCTTCTGATGATTCTTCTCTAGTTTTTCTTGTACATTATAAATGTGCTAAATGTGATCATTTCCTGTTAATTTTGACACGCCCCTCAAAAATAAACAAAAAACATGTTTTTGCAATTCATACACATGGACGCCATGAGCCCTGCAGGACTTTATCTGTAAGCTGCAGTTAAAACATGATGCTACCACAGTTTGCAATCTGTGTCCTGAAATCCCTTTTGTAAACAGTACACAGATCTCCAAGTCCATAGGATATTAGTTGATGACATAAATATTCATGTCCCTTGTGTCCTAATACTTATGTCTGCACTTTGGATTTTTTTTTTTTTTATTCAGTTTTGCCTAAATTTTTCCACTCTGACTCAGGCTATTAAACATCCCGTCCTCTTTTTTTTTTTTTCTTTCTTTCTCTAATTTCCTGTCTCATCTTTCTCTCTCTCTCCTCTATAAGTTCTCTCATCTCTCCATCAGTTCAGTTAAAGGGTGCTTTGTATGTCATCAGACCACTAATGTACATCTCACTGTTTCTTTCCTTTTCTCACACTCTCTCCTCCTCTACCTCTCAAGTACACACTCCTCCTGCCTGTTCTTCTTTATCTTATCCCTTTTCCACTGAGCTCCTGTCTCTGTCACCCCCTCCCCTTCCTTTTACAAAAACACTTTCCACTGCTTTTCCGCTCCTTTCTCTATCTTTTCTCCCTATTTCCCCCCTCTTTTTTCCACATTTCTAGACCCCTCAGCGTACCTCCTACAACAAACACCTACTTATAATTCACCCCAATCAGCCCTGTTCCCTTTTTCCATTTTCCATTTGTTTTAGCCATCTTTTTTTTTTTTTTTTTACAATTAGTCTTCTTCTCCCGACACCTCATTTTCTCTTTCTCTTTCTGTTTTCCTCTATCTATCATTATCAGCCTCTCTTTCCGTGTCTCCATCTTATCAGCTTGTCCTCTCCGTCAGGCCTGCCTGCAGGCATCGACGGCACAGGGCCACTGCCTCGGGCTCTGTGTGTGTCTGTGCTAGGCTGATTGGCACAGTGCCCGGCCCTGCCTCCTATGGTGAAACTCACTCCTTTTCTTCTTAGCAGGCTGGACTCCTGCCCAGACTGCCCTCATACATGCACTCACAGACACAGGCATGCAAACACACTCACAGATAGCCTGACTGGCACACAGATGTGAGACAGTAATACACACACACACACACAGATAAATTTGTTGAAAAGCCAGAAAGCAGAAAAATCACCTCTTGTGTGTCTGTCTGTTGACTCTTATGTATCCTGTGTGCATATAGTTGGGTTTGTTTGACTGTAGACGTATTGTGCTTACAGTGTGTATATGTGAGGACTTGAACGTTTCCTTGGCAGCCGGTGTGTTTATTCACACACGATGACCTTGGCTTCCACTAACTCTCTGCAAATTGATGTGTATATTATTCAGTTTCTGGCGTTTGCATTAGATTGAATCATATATACAAAAACCTTTTCTCCTTCACAATAAAGGAGAATTTCACATGCAAAATAACTGTTTGTGAATCTAAGTGTTACTTTCCGATATTACTTATCTCCTTATCTAACTTATTTTTGACTTTGGAAACAGCTGTTTTAGAAAACAATCTCACCTAAGAGATCAGTTAGTAGCTGCTTTCAACCATAACACATGATCTTCAGCAGCAGATAGTTTGCCCAGCTGTTACAGATGTTTAAATTTACATTTATTATCTTAAGAGCTTCAATCCAAAATGTACTCATGGCCTTGGAAACATTTAACTTGTAATATGGGGCCTCCTACATTTCCCAGAAGGCCTTTGCAAAGAGAATTGGCACAGGAAGTACAGGTGCAGGTATGATAGTCAAAGTCTTTCCAGTTTTGTGGTTGGATTTTGTTTAAATTGAGGGTTTTGTCAGTGGAAAAAAACGTTTCTGCCTCTGACTAGAAATATTGTGATGTGAGGTGATGTATTGTGCAGTGACAGTATCTGACAGTGTAGGAAGGTGACATTTTCCCTTACGTTACATGTTTTGACAGGTTTAAAAGAGTGGATTTTTCCTTCATCCATGTAGAAGTCAGTCTTCTGGCACGTCTCTCATAACCATGTCTATCTTTCCATGTCATGGTCAGCTAGTGAGTGGCTGTTGGCCCATACCTGCTGCTTTAGGTCTTTCTTTGAGCAAGGCTGTAAAGTGCCTTGTTGTTGCTTTGTCTGTCTTTTCCTCCTTTTGTGTTGCCATCTTTGAATGACTCTTTTTCACTCCCTACTCATTTATGGCTCCTTTGCATTGGAAGAACAAGATCGATCAGACCATTTGTCCCAGATCCTTTCCCCAGATGTAATGCAAATAAAGGCCTGGCTTGGCCACTAGCAACCCCGGCCGTTCATGCCCTGACACTTGGATGCCGGCTTCTCTGTGGTTTCAGCCAATGAGCTCAGCCATCTTGAAAATAACAGCAGTGACATCACTGTTTTGGCCCAACACAGCTTCCACCCAGTCAGGAGTCAGAGGTAACCCATAGCAAAGTGAGGAAGGAGCTAAAAATGAATGGAAAGAAAAAGAGAAAGAGGGGAATGAACGGAAGATGGTTTTTATTTAAAGGTAATAATGTTGGTTTATAGGGAAATGAAGGAGAAGTACAGGGTGAGGCTGGTCTGAGTACAGACAGCGAAGACACATAGACACATTTTTCTGTTGACCTCAAATGATGTTGTGACTCACTCCTTGTCTGACTCTTGCGACTTTTAACTGTCATTGGCGTGGTTTTGTTTTGAGATCTGTGAGGTTTTGTGTTTTGTTTTTTTTCATCACACCGCCTCATGTTGTTCGCATGACCTTTCAACATTGACCTGTGTAGGAGGTGCACTCGAAAAAAACTTGTTTATAGGCCACTAATATACCGAATGAGGTTCCGAGAAACTATTATTGCTGTATAAAGAGAACACCTGAGGGACTAGATAGAACATACACCTGAGGAAATACCATCAAGTACAGTTTATTATCTATCAATGTGATCATTTCAAAACCAGGAAACCGCAGCATCAGGACCAAATGAGCAAAGTATGTGCATATTAAATACTTTAATTAGATCAAGAAAAAGCCAGCCGTAATGTTTTTGTTAAGATCTGTGGTTATGTCATTTAGTGCAGCAGCAGAGAGAGCGCTTGGCCCGTAACTGTTGTCACAGCAGCTACTTTGTAGAAGCAAGAATCACGCTGTCTCATCTCGTTGAGGGAAAGGTAAAACAGAAATATGTGATCATGCTGCAGGTTGGCAGAGAAAGAACAGGGAGACGATAGTCAGCCTTGGTGAAGCCTGCGAGGATTTTTCCAAGACATCCACTGTCGTAATTTGAACTGCCAGCCCTGCGGTCATAACCTCACCTCATTAACCTTGAGAGAGTTAATGTCACCCTCTCCTCCTGGTGATGTCGTGTTCAGTGATAGGCACGGGGGGGCTCAGGTGGGATCTGTATATGTATGGAGTTGGTGGTAGAAAGGAGGAGGAGGGGGATCCTATTTGTTTGTTTTGCCCTCCAGACGTGTCCGAGAGCAGATTAAGGGATTTATCTTGCACAGGAGGGACTTGAATTCCTCACCCATCTACATGCCTGGTTGATGAATGCACACACAAACACTGAGGGGGTCAAAGAAATCGAGGAGTTTTCTTTTGTTTGGTATAAAAGCAATGGCAGTGAGGGATGCGTGGATGGTTAGATTACTGATGGTGTAAGTGAAAAGAAAACAGGAAGTCATGTGTTGACACAGTTATATCTCCTCCTGCTGTCTGATCCGCTCTAGTTTTAATCCTGACCTTAAGGACTCAGAATTAGGAACCCAAAATGTTGCAGCTTTGCCATCTCTTGCATGCAATAGCTTCTTTAGAGAACAGGAGCCGCCCTCTGTTAGCTAGTATGACCATTCTGCTTGTCACTGCACTGTTCTACAGCACTAATACAGTTATTTATTTTATTTATTATGCTGTTATTTGAAATTATTAGTTCAAAAGAGGATAGATGTAGAAAGTATTGTATTGTATCTATTGTATTTACATGTCATCTTCTATATTACAGTATTTTCAACACTCCCCATACAGATACTTTACTTTTAAGTAAAAGATCTTCCACCACTGAAAACACATGATCATTTTAGTAACTGGCTGATAAAAACTTATTTTCTGTCCTTCAGCTGATGAATTGACTGTTTCAAAGCTAAAAGATTTACCTCCACCGCTTCTCTTCAAACCCCACCTCCACCTAACACCAGCCTGCCACACGCTTGCGTGTGTGTGTAATTTTGGTGGGGTTAAGAGGAAAGAGGTGGGGGTTGAAGGGGAGGGGAGTGTAAAGTGCAAACAAACGAATGAACGCCAAGCTCAAATCCAACCGCAGGTCGCCAAGGCCCGGCCTGGGGCCTGCTGTGGTGTGGCTCTTTTGTAATGTATATCAAGTTCACCGAGGGCCTTTTCATCTGACAGGTCATTGTTAAGGCAGGGTAGCCAGCGTTCCCCTCTCCTCTTAACCCCACCCACTCAACACGGGAGCAGGTTGGCTTGCAATAGTTTTATGGAAATGCATGCTGGCCTGGCCGGGTGTCTGCCAGGCAAGGACGCAGGGGAGGGGCAATTCTGTGCGTGTGTAGGAGGGGGTGTTTGTGTCTGTGTATTTGTGTAAGTGGATGTGACGCCGACCCCAGCGAATGCCCCTGACCCTGAGCAGATGGCGAGGCAGGGTCTCTCCGCTGAGCCAGAATTAATAGCGTGTGCCGTGTCACATTGTCTGAGACAGGCCTGCCTAAACCCCCCCACCCCCCACCTCCCCTCACCCCCAACTTCTGTCCTGATTTTTGCACCGCCCCTCCTTCTCCATCTCTATCTCCTACCCACCTTTCTTCTAGCGCTCCCTCTCCATCTCTCCCTGCGACTTCCCCTTTTTTTTTCTTGCCCCCCAGCCTCCTTCTTCTGGGCCTTTTTACTTCCAATACATCACATCTCTCGTCTCTTCCTACTCCCCCTGCTAAATCCACAATCTCCTTCAGCCTCCCCACAGAGTGCTTACTCTTCCAGGCACTCGTTTGCTCATTCATTCATTCACTCATTCACTTATTCACGTGCAACTCATTCATCCCTCTTTTTAACAGACACTAATTCACAGGTTTGCCCACTCGCCGAGGCTTTATTGGAGGACAATTAAGGCACCTGCGTTTCTAAAGCTCCCCCACTGAATGCCTCTCACCCCATTTCCTCACCCGTCTGTTCACACTACTGTTCCCTTGCTCACTTGTTCATGTATCCGGCCTCGCTCACTCGCTCATGTACAGTTGCTGGCACAGCCCAGTCACTCAGTATCACTCAGCCACATAAATGCAGATAAATGTGAAACATGTTCTTCCAATTTCCATCTTTCTGGTCTTCCATCTATGAAAAGCCACTTGGTGGAAACGGTGCAAAAGTTCAGATGCATGAGCCCAAAAATGCAATTTCACTGTTTCCTTCAAATATTAAAAAATGGCAACTGTTTTTTTTTTTTTTTACATATAAATGTACACACACTTAACTTCTTCTGCATTTATTAAAACATATTGCACAGTTTCTGTCTTCTGGATCTAAACATTATTTTATTGTGGTATAATAACTTTAAGTTCACTTTTTTAGAGCTTTCAGCAGTATTAGGTATTTTTAGTCAGATATTGGATAGATACTTTATGTATTAGAAATGTTTAGTGGAGATAGGATGTCTAGTTAGACTGTTAAATGCTTAGTCATGCTTATGAGTTTCTACAGGGTACATCTGGTCAAGGATAACTAGAGAGAAGAGTTGATGACTGTCAGCAGACAGGGTGTTTAATATTATTATTATGACGTGTATAACTGTAGCCTTAGCCATAATATGTTCTTATGTTTAAGTCACGACATGTTACTAGAGGTCGTGAGAATGTTTTTAGTTACACACCACTTAACCAACAGACACACACACATTGATTTGCTTCATGTTTTGACTACTGCTATGACCAGCTGCAAAGCTGGCAACAGAGACGTCTCGGTTGACGTTTCTGTGTAGTATGGGGCTAGCCCAACCGAGGGGATATAATGTATAGGCCTGGTGGGTTCAGGGTCTTTCATCTTACATCTGCCTGCGTGCAGGTTGGAGGTGCAAGATGCCTGAGCGTGTAATGTTAATTTTACCTGTGATCCTTTGAATAAATCAGCACTGTTTTGTAGTTACTTGGACTGTCTCGTCTCTCAGAGTTAGCAATGGTAACAAGAGCCATAGTCCTACAGCAGCATCATAGAGATAGGTTGCTTAGCTGCCATAGTTAGTTGTGCAAATTTATGTTTCTATTGTTAAGAATGAACATTCATTCTCAGCATAAGAAATGTTCAACCCTCTGCTTGTTATCTCTTGCCTGTAGGCTTTTGTGCACATGTGGACAAAGAAGAAACATGGAAGAACTTTAAAATGGTTGAAGAAATCAACAGACATAATCAAAAGTGCGATCACACATCTTCTGCCAGTCAGATCATCTTCTTTTCTCCTGACATTAAATTTCAGCCGCAGTGCCCTCTGTTGCAGCAGTGGTAAATCAGGCACTGAGGGTATTTGTATACATTTTTATTCTATCCTCCCTTATTTTGCATCTCTGAACAGGACCGCCTTAAAAAATGTACCTCACACAGACCAAACATGTAACCTCTGGGCACCGTGAATGTTTGAATAAAGTGTTGTGCCAGTCCATCCAGTGGCTGTTGAGATATTTCAGTCTGGACCAAAATGGTGGGCTGACTTGCTGACCAGCCATTACCATCCACAGAAAAGAGCTCGTGTGTTTTATGTCCACTATCTAGTCTAGTGTGGGCCCATCACAAATATTTGCAGGCCCTTCCTCTCTCCTTCTGTCCCTCCTCGAGCTGTGGGGTGGCTGCCAGGAATGGGACAGAGGGTCAGGGGTATCTTCACCCCCCCATCCTAATCACCAGTCCTCTTCCTGCCCCCTCTACACCCCTTGCAGACCCCTGCTGCCTTTGCCTCTATCAGCCCCCAGACAGACAGCCTGGGAGATGGAGAAGGAGGAGGGCACAGAAGGTCACAATGTTGGCGATGCAGTCACTTGGCCAGAGTATATGTGTGTGTTTGCATGCACCATGTGTGTGTATGTGTGTGTGTGTATTGCCTTATCCCATTTGTCTGCCTCAGAGAGGTTTTACTTATTTTTGTGGCCAGGCACTGTTTTTTGGTGTGTGTCTGTGTGTGAGTATATCTGTGTGCGTGCAAGCAGAGAGAGCGAGACGGCGAGAGTGTGGGCGTTACAGAGGCGAAGGTCAAGGTTTGAGAGGTTCACTTGGCTGAGATTTGTTCCCTTCAACCCCCCACTAGCCAAATATGCTGTGGTTAACACAGTGAAGTTGTCTATCTAAACACCATCTCCTA
Source organism: Monopterus albus (assembly GCF_001952655.1). Lineage (NCBI taxonomy): Eukaryota > Metazoa > Chordata > Actinopteri > Synbranchiformes > Synbranchidae > Monopterus > Monopterus albus. The sequence continues at coordinate 192,325 of NW_018127992.1, forward strand.
AACAATGGCAACAGCAGCCCATTATTTTAAATAAAAGTCATATAAATATATCATGTTATACACGTTCATTAGAGCATGTGGTGCAGGGAAAATGAGAGCGATTTGACAGGAATATTAATCAGAGGAGCAGTTTCTATTGTTCATTTTGCTGGGACAATTCATTGGGGATGTCCTCATGGTCGGTTTGGGTTGAGCTGACCACAGTACTTTGTGCCCACTAATAAGTGTCCATCAGTCTTTTTGTCATGATATAATCCAGCCTGTCACTCTTGTTAAAAATGCATTAACATTCTGTACTGTAACATTATCAGGCTGCTTCTGCTCTGAGCTTTCACCAAGCTCTGACAAGGGTGGCAGGCCAAGCTAAATGAGTTATGCTCTTAGTTTACTGGACATGAGTATTCCAGGAGGGTTTTCGCAAAGTGGACAGCTTTACTTTTGTTGGAAGGTTTCATTGTTATGACATGTTTGACCCTCTTCCTGATTAGTCTCCTAAGGGTTTTACATTTTTTTCCTCTGTTTTCTGATACAAACCTCTCGAAAACACTGGCTCCAGGCCTAGTTGACCGCGATACTGGATCTTTAGGCTCAGAAGATGATGTTTCAGCCACATCCTGACAACAAACTGAATATTTTGTGTTGAGGTTGGAGGATTCTTGAAGCCTATACTCCTTCTTAAATCATGCATTGGATTCATGCACTTACAAAATGGGTCAGGAAGACTGTTTCGGGGCTCCATGTGTCGACTCAGAGTTTCCGAGGTGGAACACAGATGTCACTCACAGTACAATGTGTCCAATAAAGCACTCCAGAAAGTGAATGGATGCATTAGAGCTGAGTCACAGAGAAAGCACTGATGGAATGAAGTGTACAAAGACAAACCAACTCAGATTTCACCATGTTTTATGATTAACTTGCCTCATGTGTATCATTCTTACATATCTCTTCATTAAACTTTAGAAGGTGATCATGTAAAACAATAAATTCTAATAGTTTGGGCTTTCTGTATATATATATATTTCAAAATGCTGATTCTTCCAGGGAGAGTTCAGTGAGTGTAGATGTATTACCACACCATATCAGAAAAAAACAAGTCATGTTATTGAGCTCTTGTCTCTGCCTTCTCTTTACTCAACTGCTACACTTATGCTCAGTATACTACTTAAGGGAGTCTCAGTGGTAGCTACTGAGGGACTGGAGAGCATTTGCTTTCCTCACTAACCATCTGGACTGAGAATTGGTACCAGCAACTTACTAAAAGCCCGTTTGTCTGTTTTTGGAGGTTCCTAATGCTCCTGATTCCAAATAAAAGCGGAACTGTTAGATTTGCCCATTTGAGGACAATAGTTTTCTTTCAGAGGGTGATGAAAAAAATCAATATAAGCTTCATGTCTGTGCATTATATACAGAGCTAGAAGTGGGATGTGGATAGCCTAGCTTAGCATAGGAGGAAATGGCTGACCTAGTTTTGCCTGAATTAACAAATAAAAAAACAAATAAAAAAAAACTTTTTAAAGCTTTTCAGTTTGTATGTTGTATCTTCTCTGGTTACATCATACATAAACAATAATTTGTCATTTGTGGAGTTACATGCTGTGACTATATATTGACAAACAGCAGCACAGTCATCCTCAATGAAGCAAAGGTTGCGGTATGATAGTACCAAACCTGGCAACCTTGCTATGACGTGCAGACCGAGACAGCCAGGCTAGCTGTTACTCGTCATTATACTAAGTTAGGTCTACCTTTTTGTGATACTCATACTTGCTTCCTGGCACTGAACTGAGGCTGTATACTAAACATTACTGTAATGAAACATGAAACATTGTGGGGGGATAAACCCCCCCCACAATGTTTCATTTTTACCCTTTAGTTTTGTGTGGACTGTGGGATATGACGTGTTAAGTGGCCTGTTTTGTCACAGACAGAACCAGCCACACTGTTTCCTGTAACTGTGCTAAGCTAACTGTAACTATCCCTGTATATTATAACAACTTTGCACTATGTGTGTCTGCAGTCAGAGAGTTCTAAGATCTTCATGTCTGAGAAATATCTTGTGATATCACGAGGGCAAGTTGATGACAAGTGTTTGTATGGTTCAGGAAACACAACAAAATGGAACTTTTGTCACATGTACAGATGTCACTACACCATAATAACAAGGATGTAGTTAAAATATATCCCCATTATGTATTTTCAGGGCATCTGTATAACTTCAAAAACTATTTTGTTTTCCCAGTGAAATGTTGAGTTTCATTACAGAGTTGAAAATATATATTTGGATGTCCATAAATGTGGGATTTCACTTCGTTTAAGTCCACAGACATATTTCAGTTCCAAAAATTCCCCCCTGACAATGTCACATGTTTTTCTCGTGACAGCTTTCAAGCATAAATAAAGGAATTAATCTGCGTTTATACTTTACCTAACATAATGCATTCAACATATATTCAGAGCTCATGATCAAATCTGCTTTTTTAATCAGAATACAATACCCTGAGGTAAACACTGAGTCAAAGAGAAGCTGATGAGAAACAGAGCCAAGTCCACCCAGACTGGTACTTGTATAATTTTTGATGAAAAGGCTTCACTCCAGTGAAAAGAAGAATGAAATCTGATGTGTGAACTCCTCATATGGATGACCTGAAAAGTGCTAGGTTGTAGAACCGACGCCTCTTCTTGGGTAACAGAAGAAACATGCTAGCTTTTCATTTTGTATTTATTTGAGCTGTTTTTCCAGATAACCATCACACTAATGGATTTATGGGTCCTTGTGTCACGCTTGTGAAAGCCCTATTGCAACCTTATGAAATTCCTTAAGACATACATGCTATGGATTGACTGCTCTTCGTTATAAATCGTGGGTGTTATCAGTTATCAAACTTAGCAGATCATAAAGTCTTTCATTAAAGCCATAAATGTCTGGATTATTTTCCTGAGGGTAGATGCTACAAGGCCACTGTGGTATAAGTCAGTTATATCATATTGCTTATTTCCCAGTGTCATATACAGGCTGTGTCACAGCTGCCTCATAGCGTGTCTGCACAGTTCTCACCCCATGTACAGCATGAACTGACTGTGAACTGTGCAGGTCCAGGAAAGGTGAAACGTCTCTTTCCTCATGCCTCTCTTTCATAAGACTCAGCTTACAAAACAGACACTTTAGTTCCCTTGACAGTCTGCAAACTTATCACCCTGTCATTTTTTTTTTTTTTTTTTTTGTCAAAGCTGTGATGTCTTTGGGACCTAATTGGAATGACAGTCATGTGATAAAAGTGTGAGGCTTTGAACAGAGAGTAAAAGGGGGGTAAAGGCGTGGCCCTCTTGGCTTCATCATCCTTTCCATTTGTCACACTGTTTGCCCTCATCAGCCCCTGTGTTCTCCCATGTGGCTGGACAGCAAGACAGATGGATGCGATGGATGGAAATGGACGCCCTTCCCTTGGTTGTGAACTCAGACTCACACCAGCCAGGGTTGATTAATTTGTGACTTTTAGTCCTGTGATGTTTACTCAGGAAATATGATATTATCAAATGACTTGGATTGCTGCTCGGCTTGATGAATTAAGTTTATTTACTGCAACAAAAGTATGGTGTGACAAATTCTGACTTCCTGTCTCTGTCTGGCACCCAGCTGGACGGTCTGTCTAACATCTGACCCAGTGTCTCTTGACCCACCTTTCTCTGTCTGTCACTGGTTCTCACTTTGTCTGTGCTTCAGTGCATCCACTCATTTCAGGAAGTTTTACCACCCTCGGGTTGTATCAAATGACTTTGAGTCAAAGAGCCACTGATCAGGGAACTCAAACTGCACTTCCTTAATTGGTTCGCTTTCTCCCTTGTTCTGTTTTCACTGCTCAAGTCTGCAGATAAAAATAATTTCCCCCTTTTATTTTTATAATAAGTGTTAGTAGTGTTTCAGCCTGGAGGGATAAGATGGATGTGAAAATTGCCTGGACCAGAGAACAAAACTATTTAATTCCACAGTTTCAAATTAGCGCTCAAACAAAAGGAATCGTGATACTTTCCTGTGGATCTCTGCAAAAGCAGACACAAGGTTGCATAATTTAGTTGATACAAATGGATACTGGTGTTGTATGACAGATGACACAGTTGGCCAATCAACATGTGTAACTGCCTGTATCTAGGTCAAGTCTATACAGAGGTAACACAGATGGTGAGCAGCCACTTCCACATGAAGACAGGGATCTTTCTATCTCATTTGCTTCTGAGTCATGAGGGTAAGCAGTTAAGGGAGTATATTTATAGACCTGAGGCTTATGACTTAAGTCATGATTGCTTGAATTGGCTTATTTCCTATTTAAAAAATGGCTTTTACTACTAATGGCAGAATGGGACATGGAGGGATTGAGAATTTTTATGAAAAATTGAAAAGAATTTCAGAAAAAAATGGGCAAAAATACATAAAAAAAATGTGGGGAAAGTATCAAGGATGTCTTAATTGAACTGTAAGAGACGCCTAAAAGCACGTTATGCATTCCACAACGGTTAAAAAAGTTCAAATCCTGCTACTGTTAAATTGCTAATACACTGCCCCTAAATTTAGGTTTACATATCCTCACAAAATTACCTCTTCTCCTTTCCTATTTTACTCCCATTTTTTCTGAAAAGTCCTTGTCCTTGTGTAGTCTCTCCTTTTCTTTTTTTAAGTTGTGTTCAGCCATAAAACATTTGAGGAAACTTTATTCTTCCCCATTCAATTTTGAGTGTAACTGGAAATTCTTTGCCAACTATATAAAAGAAAGGAAAAGGAAAACTGGTTAAGGGCAGGATGAGGTCCTCGTCTCTGTGTCTTCATAGTGCGGGCCGGCGGCCAGGCACACTCTCATGCAAAACCTCATCACTGAAACTCTTCTCCTTCCCCTTTTTTTTCTCCCTCTGACTTTCTGGCAGAACAGTGTCACTCCATAAAAACGAATTATGCATAGAAAAATATGAAATGTCGGGATTTCTACAGAGCACACCGAGGGAAACTGCATCTGTTACTTTATACAGTGTTTGGTGTAGCTGTGCACTAACACTGATCATCTGTTTATTATTATTTCAAGATTTTGAACTGCTTGATTTGCTATTGATTCATATTTATAGACATATAGACAAAATTATGGGAAAATATGCTTACTTGTTTCCTTGCTAAAACTGTAGCTGGGGCCAGCAGCTCTTTTAGCTTAGCATAAAAACAGGAGAAACATCTAGCTTGGCTCTGTCCAGAGATTAAGAAATCTGCCTAGTAGCATCTCTAAAGATCACAAATTAATATGTTCTTTTGTGTTTGTTAAGCCAACACAACAACAAAGCTGTATTAATGACCATTTTCCATTTCCAGTCTCATCAAACTCATGATGAGAAAAAAATATTTCCCAAAATGTTGAGTTATTTCTTTAACAAATCAGGCACATATTATTTAATAAAAAGCTACAAGCTTGTACTTTGAAATACTGGCTGCATATAAACCTCACCAACTATTTGTTTTGTGTTTATCTTCTGTGGTCTTTTTCCTTTCAGGCCACTTTCCATAAAACAGCCACAGGCAGATCACACACACAGCATCTAACAAGTGAGAGTATTGACTCAGCGTGGTCTCAGAAGCCTTGACTTTTTCTTTGAAGTTGTAAAAACTCCCACTAGAAGTCACTTGTAAGTGAACAAAGTTACCAAACAGATTTAAATGAAGGTCGATGAAGACAATAACAACACACAAGGGGATGGAAACCTACATGAGGGTTTATGGCTTTCCGACCCCTCCCCAGATAAACAAGAATGACCTGACCTGCTTGTAGTGTGTGTGCTGTGGTGGGGTAATATAACACACAAAGTTTTGGAAATGCACTCCAAACATACACATCCACAAAGGCTAATAAAATTTATGTCACATTTCCAAGCACGATCACAGTAAATAATAGCCTCCCTTGTACTTTGACTGAGGCTTGGGCTATGAGGAGGGTGGTCACTGGACTCCCCAATGTGATGGCACTGCACTAATCTGCCCTGTATGGCCCATTCACGTGTTCAACACCATTGTTTGCACATTCTAAAGAGAAACTGCAATGCTACCCAGGGGAATTGTAAATTTGTTGTGGGGAAACCAATTGCTACTCTAAATTATAGCCAGTGTCGTTGCAATCTCATCACTTCTCATGCTTATTTTCTATATACTACTTGTAAGTAGGGCCTTTATATAATAATAATGATGCTTTGGCAGGAATTGCGTGCAGCTGTTAATGCAGAGACGCCATGAGAAGATGGGAAGCATATTACGAAATATGTGTGAACCTGGGAAAATCGAGTTTCTTTATGTGTAATGTTTTTCCCTCAAACCCGATCAGTGCTGCAATTTATTACCCGGTAAACACGTGGGAGTAGTATTTCAGCGCAACAAGATAAACTACTACACCATATCTCGCGATAAAGGACGCTCCCTCTGTGCTCGTCTATTGTGAGAGTTTTCCAACACTCGCGTGATCTTTGAAGTTTCCCACGCCTGTTGTTGTGGCGTCTGCCCTTTTCGCTCACTCTCTCTCTGTTGATGCTACCCGCCGCCTCCCCTTTTCTCTCTGTCTTCCTCACCCACCCCCTTTCTCTCCGTCTCTCTTGTCCCTACACCTTCAGTCTGCTTCTGTTGTCTCGGCGGATTGTTGGGCTGTGGGAGAGAAAGAATATCGCGAGTATTGGAGTTTTGGTGAGAGTTTGTGGAAGATGGCGCCTGTTGTGACAGGGTGAGTCTGAGATTCGGGGCTGGTGGTGGGGAGCGGAGTTGAAAAGAATACAAGTTTTTACCATGAAATAGCCCACTTTTAGTCATTGTGTTATAGCGTGGGCATACTGCAGTCTTCTGGCCACTGCTCTAGTCGCTAGAAGTCGTTTCTTTGTCTCAATGTGGTTGCGTGCGAGTGTTTTTTTCTTTGAGCGGTTAACGTTACTTGCCTGAGCTGACTGTTGCTGCAGTGTTGTGTGAGCTAGCGCCAGCTAAGCGATACTTCACCCTCGGTGGTCTTTTTCCCAGACAACGGCGAGCTGATAGCTAGCAGGCTAACCAGCGAGCTAGACACAGCCACTGTGGCATGTTTCAGAAAATAATGTAACGGCGATATATCGCTCCTCCCCCCAACAAGCTCACACCGAAAGCACTCGTATAATTTCTCGTCCTGCATTTGTTGTAGAAACGGTGCTCTCCAGTTAGCCGGGCAGCACGTTTACGTATTGGATTAACACGGTTAGCTGTCCGATAATGGACGCCAGCTAGCATTATCTCACAGAAGCACGTTGCGGCTTTGTGAGCAAGTCATCCTTTTAGCCAGTGTCTTGTATATGTTGACACAGTTGAGACAGTTTTCGCTTTATATTATGTACATGCTGTAATTTTTAAGCTTCGCGGTACCACGTACAGTGAATAGCGTGTAGTTAAATGACTACAGCTCTGTAGGTGACGTTAATGACTGTTTTGGAAAATATTTACTGCATATATAGCGATCCACCCATAAACTGTGTAAAAGAATTGCTAAATAAACTCTCATCCTAACACTGTATCTGTATCTGTGGATGTGGAGTGCATCTAAGGACATAATAAACACAACCAAGTGTGCTTAACCCCATGGTCGCTCAGACACTGTCAGCATCTTTAATATAGCAAGAGCCGCTGATTTAGTTTTTCATTTTCAATTTCAACGCAATGATTCTGACTTTTTGTTATTGTGAAAAACTTGCCATGCTCTTCCCTGTTTTTTTTTTTTTATATAACAGAAAACTAGCTGCTTAAATGTCAAATTAAAAAAAATTTGGGGGCAATTTTAAAATTTCATTTGTAAAATTGTTTCATTTTCTCAGTTTAAAATAGTTATGCTTAGTGCACATTCAGTAATCACTAGATAATGCATCTGTAAGTGTCTCACGCAAAGCTTTAATGGGAAAATGGTTTAATATTTTCAAACTGCCCCATTCAATTGATAGAGAATATCAAGCATATATTTCTTCTCAAAGCGGATTGGTGCTGCTTTGTGTTGTTACTCATGGCCTCATTAATGTGACCATAATATTCAGTGTAAATATGTCATAGTCTAGACCCATTGCTGTGTTTTAATGAGCTGATTGCCTTTTCTGCTTTGATCAGTCTGTGGAGTAAACCCTGATTAAAATTATTTGCCTTCACATTAGTAAGGCGTGAATCTATTTTTTGAACTGCTGAGGCAATAATCCCCACGACAGCTCTGTGGGTGCCAGACATTTTCTGGTCTTGTTGATGTGTGGTGTACTGGGGGTGGTTTGCTGTGCATGTTCATTTGGGGCTTTCCAGCAGACCTGAACTGATTTCAGTTGCAGGGGGGGTGTAGGGGGAGGAGGTAGAGGGAGGGAGAGAGCAAGTGAGAGGGCAGGCGGGTCAGGTCTGGGTGGCTGGCCACCTGTCCAGATGATATCTCCAGATTCATGTGTGTTTTTCTGTGAGCAGAGAAGAGGGAGTGGGGGTCTGTGTGTGAGAGGAAGATGGGGTGGGTGCATGTGTGAGAGAGGTTTAACAGAAAATTAAAGTGCCATAAGGGTTCTCTTTCTTTTTTCTTTTCTTTTTTTTAGCTAAATGGTAGCAATGGTTGGAGGCATCAAAGAGGTTTGCCTCCATGTGATGTATAAATGTTTCCGGCTTTAGACAGGGAGGGTCTCCACAACCACAGGCTTGATGACATGACTCTCTTTTAACAGTACTACTGAAAGGCTATAGTTGAATGTTCTGACTTTGACTTGAAAGTTGTACCTTATACCCACTTCACTTTCACAGTGATTAAAGTTTTAGGGTCTTGATTTTTTAGGTTTTTGCTGTAGGTCTGTGTTTTGGTATTGGCATAGTGCATAATTTATAATGCTGCTGAGAAGCTGTTTATTAACAAATGGTACATCATCAAGTAAATGTTGTCATCACTGTAGTGTTTGATACTAGAAGTGTAGGATTGCAGGTGGCAGTTAGTAATTATTAGGAGCCAGAATATATTTTGAGTGTTTTGCTTAACAAGTGTCTCTAATGATAAATCAGTTATCATAGTCACTGGTGATGATTTTTTGTCATTTGTTTAATCATTTCAGCTCTAGATGACACCATATAACTGTTGTGCGCATGTGTTTTTGTATATAGTCACAACATGAAAATGAAATCTCCTTTCATTTGCCATAGTAAACAAATTGCCCTCCCCTTATATTGCATGGTCTCTCTCAGAACGTTGAATGTTGCCAAAACAACAAAAACTGGCAAAACATCCTCATCATGGTCCTTCATGTAAGTAAGGAGCAATAAACAAAACTGATTAAAAAAACAGTGTTTATTTTATAATTTTTCCTCCCCTCTGCCAGAGAGTGATAGCTGAAACAGAAGTACTGTTCACCTGGGATGATAAAAGCATGAATCATTTATTTCAACACTGCTCTGCCTCTGCTGTGCCCCTTGGGGAGAGGATTCCATTTAGCTACCCCCTTCATCCCTCTGCCAAAAAATAAGAAGCGATGGACTCTCTTAGGCCAAAAGCCAAACTACTCTGTGCTGGTGTAGTGATACTTCTGAGCTTTTCTTTGAGACACAAACCTTAGGTTCTTCTGGTTCTTAGGATGAGTGTGTGGTTTGAGCTCTGCAGCTGTGTTGATGCTGATTGAGTGTATAAGGATGAGAGAGAGTGTCAGTACCTGGGCATAAAAGGTTATCTGTTTTTATGTGTGGGCGTGCACACACACCCACATGCATCTGTCCCCCGGGGTCCTCTCTTCTTTCCTGCTTCCCTTTATGAAAAGAGAGGTTCAGAGAGAGCAGCAGATGCCAAAGCGCTGACCTTTATGGTGGCAAAGGCTCAGGCTAAAGTTAAAAGACATGCCGAGTTGCTGCACCCCTGCCCCTCAAAGCAGTGGCCTCATGTCCACCCACCCACACAGATGTACACTCACCCATTCAGCTTTAGCAGTGATACTGTTGGATAGGATGGAGATGATTCAAGCTACACAATCTTGCGTCACCTCAGGATCCTGCAGCCTCCAAAGCTGCCCTGTGTACACACAGCACTGTGAAAATCTTCAAAGTGTGTGGCATGTGGAAGGGGGGCACTAGCCAGGGGGGGAGCTGTACAGAAGTCACAGGCAAAGCACCAAAGCAAATGTGGCACTGCCAGACATCTTTAGGGGTATTTATTCTCATGTGCACACTAGCCTATTGTTTTGGAAGTTCATGCATATCCATTACTTCACATGATTGAAATATCCCCTGAAGCCTACAGTTTCAGTCAGGGTTTAGATTCAACTTGTTTGGTCAAGTGATGAAGGGCCTTTTACAGCACCACATGCCCTAGTTGAGTCACTGTCTTCATTCTCTTGTTTCCCCATTCAGCCTGTTGTATCTGTCTCAGGGGAACAACCACAGGAGACACCCAAGGGGATAGAAACGGACATTTTTGCATAATATAGCTTGGATAGCTGCCAGTGTGGCATTTTTTATTCTTGGTCCTGAGCCATGTGCTCAAGCGTGCACAAACAATGTATACTGGCATAGTATGTCCCTGTAGCTTGTGTAGTTTGACTTGTGTCCTGCTTGTTCATTGGAAGTAGTTCCCTTTATTGTTCATACATTTGAGCTTTTTTTTTCATGTTCAGTAGCTGAGACTGTTGGAGAGTAGGATGGCATTACCTAATTCCCCCAAGCCTGAGGCCTGATAAAACATCAAGAGTCCTGATACTAAAGCAACAACTAGGGGACACTTATTTACTTTTGAAAAGCATGTGATGCATTAGACTGATCATATACTCTTTTAATCTCTTGGTCTTCCAAAAATGTTGCCGCTGTTTGTAGCAGAAAGGATGGGATGGAACATTCTGATATAAATCTAAAGCCAGTGTGGTTTTGAAAACAGCCCTGGCGTCATGTTTGATAGAGGCCCAAGTACTTTTGGTGTTGTTGTTGGCATCGGCTTCGCTGCTTAGCTAAGACAGGCGAGCAGACAGTAGAGAGACAAAGCTAACACGAGACATATGCAACAGGCAGTGGAAGTACGTACCTCTCTGCTGACTCTTGTTTTGGAGTGGCTTGTTGTCTTTCTCACATTCACTCTCCTCTTCCAAGAGCGTTTCCTCAGCCCCAGCGTTCACCTTTCCCTGCCCTTGTTCTTTTGCTCTTTGTAGTGATTACACCTTCACCAAGGGAATGGTGCTTTCTACTGTGTCAGCAGTTTTTGCCTCCGCTGTCCCTCCACATTCAGGATGTTTCATTCAGAAAACATGAACTGACCCCCCATCCCTGCCCCGTCTGACTCCTGTTTACTTTCATTCAATTTCAGTGAGCAGACTCTACTTCCTATTATGAAGCAGCTGAAATTGTGAAGAAAAGCCCTTTTGTTTTTCAGTATAAAAGGTTGTTAGAATTTCTCTCCTCAGGGATGACAGAAGGGGATCTGTATTTTGAAGTTGTCTTTTAATAGGGGGCTGGTGCCAGGCCTCTCATATGTTGCATAAATCTAGAATATAGTGCTGTAATCTTTCAGGAGAATCCACGAGAGAGCCAGGCTTGGTGAGAGAGAGCTTTATTTGCTTTTTCCACTGGCCCAGATAATCGCCTTGTTATTCTCAGTCCTGTTGGTGAGGGCTCCGAAGCATTGTTCAAGTGTCTCGCTGTCTGGTCTCCAACAACCACGCTCCACCGGTTCATCCATTCAGAGGAAGGTTACATATATACACAGGATCTCCCGTGTTGGGAAAGCCCCTAATAACGCCACCTCCTATAGTTGTAAGCAGCTGCCACTGTTACTGTACTAGATAAGAAAGGAGTGACTAGTATTAGTAAACCTTCCTGAAAGAAATGCTAGTGTAACCTTGGGACTGATAGTTGCATCATATCAAGTGTGCTTCTAGCCACAGCACCTTTAGGTAAATGGCTCATGACTATCACGGTCTTTTAAAATCCAAATCTCATATTTCAGCTCATGATTTCTGCAAGCCAGCCTCTAGGGACACCACTAGTGGTGTAGGCCCAGACACTCAGTGACAGACTGCAGCCTGAATCCCTCCTCTGGCGGAGTAAAAGGAGGAAGGGCACAAGAAGTGCTTATCAAGTGCCAGGAAAATATTCAAGGAAAAAAACAGAGAGAGTGGGGGCCATTGGGAAAGGCAAACAGTTATCTCCAGAGGTTTCTTTGCATCGTCTCATTGTTTAACTCAGGCTGCCGGAGAAT
>NW_018127992.1:204598-228519 GCF_001952655.1 Monopterus albus
TTCCTGTGGCTGGTGACGTCATGAGGTTTTGGCCTTTGCTTAGAATCACAGTGAAGTGTGTTATGTTGTGGAACAGTCCTGTTGATTGTGGTTGAGCAAACAATGCTCTTTTTTTTCTTTGTTCATGTTGTGGTTGATCATCTTGCACTTGTGGCTGCAGTTTGATGTTCTCTACTGTTTCTGTTATTTTAGAAGCACTACTAAGAATGTGCCGGTTTTCACATGAGCTCATGGAAGGAAACTAACTTGGTTTAACATAAAAAAGTCACCAGCAAAGTTTCTTTGTTAATCACCCTTCTGGATTTACTAAAATTGGACCTCAAATATTCTAACCTCAGCCCCAGCTCGCCGAAGTGTCTGGTCAACTTTGCTTTATTATATTTTTAAGCAGACTAGTTTGGATGATGTCTTTCTTTGCTTTGTGTTTCATAGCAAGTCTGTGTGTGTGTGTGTGGTTAAGACTGAGGAATCCAGCTCTTGTCTCGCATTTAGCTGAGGACAGAATAGACTATTTTGGAAAGAGCATGTTTTGAAGAGGAACAGTAGCAGGAACAGCAAACCTCTTCTCCATCACAACAACAACACTGAAACCAGATAGTCTTGATCTGAGAGTCATCTCTAAACTGCACACACACAAGTGTGTGGTGGTCTCTACATTTGGTTTGGTTTGCTGAGGATCATCTCACAGCATGTGGGCTAAAGGTCGAGCCTCAGTCTGTTTCTGTTTCACAGCTCAGTCGGTCCATTGGGTGGTTTTGAGGCAAAGACAGTGGTTAGTTTGACTGAACTGATATACTGTATGTCGAGAGAGACTGCGCTTTTATCAATGGAAAAGTCATCTGCAGTTCTTTTGATTATTGATTAATCATAGTTATTTACTAGCAAAATGTAAGAATTTGCTCCTTTTTTCCTTTTTAGATTGTTGGTTGAAACATAAACAGGCTATTGGAAGATGTCACTGCACTTTGTTGTGTTGTTTTTTTTATTGTGTTCAGACATGGTTATGTGTGAATGATTAATCTGTGAATGTAAAAAAAAGCATCTACACATTATGGCAATGAAAATAGTTAGTTGTGGTCCTGCTGTCAGCGGCTTCAGTAAGAAATTCTGATACTTCTGGGTTGTTTTAATGTTGGTCAATTATGGTGCAATACAAGAGCTCTTCTGTGAAGTGCAGTCATTGCCTGGTGAAGATATATGAGAATGAAACTCAGCAAGGTGGCAGCAGGGGAGCATAGTTAGTAATAGGGTTTTTCCCACTTTGATTTCACCGCCCCAAGCCATGACGACATGCATTTCCACTAGAGCCTCACCCCAGGGCATAGCCACGCTGCTGTGGTCCTGCTAGGTGCCAACCACAACTCGCCTATGCTGGTCTCGTCAGTGGCTACCTGTGCTGCAGACTAGATGCTTTGAAATGATAAGTTGATTGATCAGAAGAGTTGCCAATTACTTTCTGTTGCCTTACGCTGATAAATTAACTAATTGTTTCTGCTCTAGATTATTAACTCACACTACAGGCTTTGGATGGCCAAACATACTATTAGTTTAGAGAGAGCCAAAAATTCACCTGAACACCCAATAGCCAGATAGTTCATTTTGTTTCTGCCTTGTCTAGCTGACCGGCATGACAGCCGATGTAAAGTCTACCGATTCTTAAATTAGTGGAGCAGTTTGGGGGTTAATTAGCCTAGAGGTTTTGTATCTTTGTGATTCAGTAGTGTATTACAACAATGGAAAACACAAATAAAAATACAAGGCATCACTGCTTATTTGTTGCTGTTCTTTTGAATTTCAAATGGGAGACGACGATGGCTGACACTTGGATGTTTGGTCAGCACTGTGTTCCAACTACGGTATGTGTACATGGGCTTAGCAGTCAGTGTGAGCATCATCTCTTTTACCAGAATCACTGCCTGCTCCCTCATTGAAGGCTGTTCTGAAGGCTGAGCTTCACTAGTGTTGCTGCAGTCAATCTGGACTCCTTACATTTCTTCCCCCTGGATTCCCTCTTGTTCCAGCAGTGAGTCATCAGCAGAGTGAGGAGGGGGAGCGGGAAAGGGTGGTTCATTCAGGGTTCAAGGCTCCCTTGCCTCATCCCCTACTCCTCTCTTTCCTGACAGTTTCCCTCAAGCACATGACCTATCTCAACCCTAATCCCTAGCTGTTCTATCTGGGTCCTTGGTTACAGTCACATTTGTCACTTCACTGCAGCTTCTTGATCATGAATGTCTAATTTTGTGAGGTCACATTGCCTCATGTTTTTGCACTTGGTCTGAAATTTTTGTTCTGTCTCCTGTGGCTACATCTACTTAAAACAGCCTGCATGACTTTGCCTCCTGTTCTTCTTTATATTGCTAATGTGAGTATGCAGGCTTGCGCTCAGTCCGCTGTTCTTGACTTGGCAGTGTAGTGGTTTGTCTTTTCCACCAGGTACTTTTATTTAATTTGTCCTCAAACTAAATAGTGTTGTGGCTGGATTATGACCTAATTATATATACTTAAAATCCAATATAAACTCACCACTGTCATTTTTGTGTGTGTTCAGACATGTTTTAACTGCAGCCGTAACTGCAGATTGGTTAACCATCTTCAATTTTTCACAGATGTATTCAAGAGCTACTGCCTTCTACACAGTGAAACTCAGTTTTGATCTTTTTTACTTTTAATAAATATAAAAGAGGTTGGGTAATTGCCAAAGTTGCAGATTAGCTAAGATTTTCCACATCGTCTGCCATCCTGCTTCCCTTCATGACACTCTGCTCCCTACATCCCTTCTACTGTTATTCCAGCTTCTTTACCCTGTGTTGTCAAACTCGGGTCTGCCTGCCACCTAGAGAAGGTCGTAGTCATCTCAAACAGCCAGACATGTAGGGCTGGATCCAAATATCCGACTATTCGAATATTCGTTCGTTGGGTACGTAATTGGTTTTCAGTGTTAGTATTCAGATATTCGAGGACAGACTGGGGTTCTTCCTTCTGGATGTGTTAGCATCTAAAGCTAATGTGTTTGTTTTGCTAATATTAGCAACCCAGCATGGTCGTGATTTTACCTTTGTAATGAATTAATATGATTTTAATTCAGGAGTAATTCAAGCTTTCTGTAACGTTGGTGCTGGAGTGACAAATTTACTCATTGGTCAGCAAACTTGGGTTTCGGACTGGAGGCTGCATTTGTTTTGTCACAACTAGGCATCTGTAGTTTGTGTCGTTGCCAGGAAACGGGGCATGATGGGAGGGGCAAAGAGCAGCTAGGAGCAGCTCATGGTGTCACTTTGTTTTGACTCTCACAAGACCCTTTAGGCTGGAAAGACATGAGGCAGAGTGGCTTTAAATGGACAATTTTACATGTATATCAAGCATGCAGTTGGGTTTTTTGCCTTATTTGTTTTTTGACTATATTTATGAAGGAAGATAATTTTCTGTCTCTCTAACCTGCCTGGTGTGTGATGGTGCAGTGTTGCGCAGCTCTTAACCATTTCCCTGATCATCTGTCTGCCTTAACGGAGAACAACAAGCCCACTCGTGAATTTCGGCTTACAAATCCTCTTTGCCATTGTCTTTTTTTTTCCTTTCCTGACACAAGAGGTTGATCTTTATCAGACCAGGGTAAAGTAATTTAACCTTGTGTTCAGTAATCTCTTGTTCCCTATTGAATTTTTGAAATTGAGGCAAATCAGTTCAGGAATGACCTCTTTGTAGGTCCTCTGTGATTGGTCAGATGTGTCAGACTATCTCAATTTAGGACAAATGTTATCTGAGGACTGAATGGAACCAGGTGGCAGGCAGTATAGAGACAACAGAGTCAGCGCTGTGGGATTCACAAAGGAGACTTCATTAAAGATAGAACAAGCATCAAGGGAGTGTGTGTTTCTGTGCATGATGTGAGTCCAGGTCGTCTCCACAGCACACACTGGAAATCTCATTACTTTGTGTTCAGGACATATTATATGTGCAGAAGTAATGGAGTGTATACTTGCTCAGTATGCTCCAGCCTCTGAGGCAGATTATTTAATATGTACCTTTGGTGTACAAGTGAGTATACGTACAGCTAGATGTCTTAGTGATTGTGTGTCAGGCCAAGACAAGTTTTAAAAAGTCTGTCCAGAGAGCTCCATATGGAGCATTGATGTTGGAGAGTGCGGTCAAGAGGGAGAGAAATGGAGGGAAGGAAAATGACGGGAGGGAGGGAGTGAGAGAGACTAAGCGAGGAGGCCTTTTCTTTGGCTTTTCTGCCTCTGTCATTAAGCTCTCCTGTGTCAAAGACAGATGGAGCTGGTGCTGTGTGTGTACATGTGTGTGTATGTGTACGCAGTCATTTGCAAGTGCACACTGATGTGACCCGCCCGGTACACGCGTACACACATCATTGAGCCCTGCCCTTGATTCTGCCCCCAGCGGGGCATCTCAGGGCAGCCACCAGACCTCTGCCATCTGCAGTCAGTCAGCCTTGAGGGTTGAACAGCTCATCAGCAGTCAGTTAATTTCATCAGCTGTGTTCTCTTTGTGTCTACTGGTATTTGCTCATGCAACATTAAACTAGTATTTCTTATAGAAGATCATTTTCTGGCCTTTTATGATTCAGATCCTATCATCCTTGACTCTTTTGTTTCGTCTCGACCTTCTCATTCCAATTTTGCACTGGCAGCCAGAGTGGATTAATGTGGGGGAAGCATTGAAAGTGGATTAAGGGGAAAATTTCTTAATACACTCATACAATGACATTTGACTCATTTTAGCTCAGTGGTTTGCCACAGGAAACTGAAAACAGAGAAATGTGAATGTTGAATAATGTAATGGTGTCAAGAAAGGTCAGTGTCTCTGAGGTTGAAAACACCCAACCAAAGTGTTACATTTGGGTGCTGATGTTTGAATAATAGAATAGTCATTGCATTTATAAAATTCGAATAATTCATGTGACTGTGGTTTTGTCATTAAAAACAAAGAGCCACTGTTTTTCCTTGCTTTTACCGGTACCTGGAAATAATGTGATAATGAGGCCAGTATCTCATCCACAACTGGATAAACTGTATGATGATAATGCGTGTGAGCTGCGGAGTTGTTGGACAGCACTTACAATTGAATCATATGTGACAGTCACCTGCCATCATATAAGCAGCTGGATAATACAGTGCTGTTCGTTAGAATAAGGCAGTGGGAGAGCGGTGAAACAACTGCTGCAAACCTGGCCAACGTGCTTTCCACCGCTGTGAAACACTGGGGTAAAGTCACAGCATCCACACATGACAACATTAGCGATATGGAGCTAGCCACTATGGAGTGGACTCTCAATAATGCAGGCGGTGGGGTAGGGTGGAGGGGTTGTCTGTGTTCTTTGAGTAATTGTCAACTAGTTCCCAAGCGAATATCAAATAGCATTTTTTCTTGAAATGCCCATCCCTAATTACCATTGCTGACTTTAGAGCAAGGAAAAACTGAGGACACAAATTATATTAACTAAATTTAGGACACCAAATAAATGGGGCTGGATTATAATTTATTAAATCAAATAATTAATCATGAATGTCTTGATTTCAGTTAGAATCCAATGCTTTTCGTGGATAGTATTTAGCTTACAGTACATCAGAACCAACCAGTGTCACTACTGATGTGTATATATTTTGTCAAAAGTAAATTCAGTAAGAAATTTAACAGGTCCTTCTCTGTTTCTTAAGATCAACATCGTCTCACTCCCTTGGGGATAATGAATGGTCCGTAGTAGCTTTCCTAACAGGGAGGATTGTGAGAATATTTGCAGTGACTTTGCCCTCACCACTGGTCTCTGGCTGCTGCAGTGATCGTTGGCATGCACAGTGGCACATGCCAGGGCAGCAGTGCCAAGCACAGAGCGAGCCTCTGACACAAGCCATGTCTATTTGTTGTCTTGGTCGCTGTCTAGGAGGCTTTATGTCCACCCTTTCTTCCCATATTTACGTCTTTGTCATTGTCCCTCTCGCTTCCAGCCCCCATTTGAAACACTTGTTTTGGATTGAATTAGGATACAAGTGTAGTGCTCAGCCTTGACCATATTTACTGTGCCTTCTTCCCCCAGTGATTTAAATATATGTCTGAAAAATGTGTGTGTAATGCCCATGCTGCAGGCTACACACACAGCACTAAAGGAAAAGGGTGATGCTTTTGCTCTGTGTGCGTGCGTGTGCGTGTGTGTTGGGAATGTGACATCAGTATGCAGGTATTTTTTTTTCAATACTGCCAGGGCAAATGTAGCCAGCGGGCTCGGATTTCCAAATTTCTCTCACTTAGCCACACAAGCACATTCATTTACTTGGTGAGACATGTTATTTCCACCCATTTGTCTCTGTCCAGTCTTGAAAGTTTTACAAACACATCATACACAGGTAACTATAACAAGGAGCACAGTGTCTCAATCTCAGCCTGCTTTTGTCTTGCGTATCATGCTGATTTTTGGCTTTTAAAGGCTTTAAGGCTTTAGTTGGGACTCCTCAAAAGTCTTTTGTAATGTTTTTAACAGGTTAGCCTGGCAAAATAGCCCATAATTTTCTTTTACTCATTGCATTTGGCAAAGAGCAATAAGCACGTCAACAGATGTCTTTTTATGACTATACAGTAGATGGCTGTCAGTTTCCTCTTGCTGTCACACATCAGCATGAGCACACATAGCACTTGACTGGATGTTTGCACCATTTGCCAGACTCCCAGGTGTTGTCTTCCAGTGTCTTGTTTGTAACCTGTAGGCTTGTGCTTCAGTTCTGAAATGTAATTTTAACACCTACTTTACAGGCATAGTATATCTTTCTATAAACCTGTTGTTGATTTTCCACTGAAGAGCAGTGAAAAAAGGGGGAACAAAGTTAGTTGTGCCAGGCTGCACTGCAGCTATGCACACACGGTCTTATAAAAGTCCTTCTTGGTTCCCTAGACTTACTGCCTATGTTCGTATTGTAGTTAGTCATGAGCACCTTTGGTTTAGCTATTAGTTTGGCAAATCGCCGATGGCACAGTTTTAGATAAATTGCTCTCAACACATTTAAAAGAGTCTATGAAATTGCCTCTGAAACTTTTCTCAGTAACTCTGTATATAAGCACATTATTTTCAGGTGTGGTTAGAGCGGGCATCATAAATTAGGTGTCGCTCAGACGGCCCATGGCTAGCGATGCCAGCGAAGCTGTGAGTGAGCATGGTGTTGATAATGCGGTGCACATCCACTCTGAGGAGTTGTGATATCTGCTATCAGCCCTCAGGCAGGGAAACCAGACACTTCTTTTTTTTATAGTCCTAATTCCTCATCCCGTCCCTCCTCCAGCCCACACGCTGCTGGATGTGTGCTCTGTCCTGGAGCTTCACTGTGCATGTGTCTGTGTAAAAAATGTGTATGTGTAAATGCAAATCCGTGCACAAATATGTGGCCTCATAGTCACACAGGGCCTGAGAGCAGTTGACTGAAGCTTACAGTAATCCTGAGGTTATTTTTAAACTTGCTGCAAATGAAGGTTTGCTCTGGATGGTATTTATGAAGAAGAAGTGATGGGAATGAAGTGGTCTACTATGTTTTTCTTTAAGTCAACATATGTGTGAATGCCAAAGAAATGTAATTTATCATATTATCTAAGTCGGTACCAGTGCATCTTATGGGCAGAGTTGGCAAATCAAGGTTACTGTTGTGGGTTACCTTTGCTTTAATCTGAGCCTAAAAGGGCTTTCAGATAGGACACGATACACGCTGTGCTCGCTGCAGGGGTTGGGCACAGCACATGGGCGCACATGCATAAATCGTGCACATGTTGGGCGCCAGTTTTAAGGTGACCAAAAAGCTTTCCAGGAATTAGTTAGCAGATATTCACTAGTTTTTTGAGCAGCAGATTTGGATGCATGATGTATCTATCTACATGTCAGCAAAAAAGCTCTGGCTTTAGTTGTATTGATGAGGAGGAGGAGATGAGCTGCAGCAAAGAAGAAGAGGGTGTGGGTCTGCTGAGATTAGCCTCTCTTCCGTTTTCTTTGTGGTCTGTCAGGTTCTCGGCAATTGAACACGCTGAGGTGCTGTCACAGTGCTGCACCCAAGTCGAACTTTTTTTTAACTTTAGCGTAGTGCGTAGGGACAGCATGTGTGACCTTGTGCTGTGCTCAGCTCAGCACAGCTCAGATATGCATGTTCTTGCGCTGTGCACATAGAAATGAATGGGTTCGATAGCAGACCACAGCACCCGCTGCATACTATCTGAAAGCCCCTTAACTGTGTTTTAATTTTCTGACAGTTAGGAAACGTGGATAAGGACTAGCCCCAGTCTTGTTTCTTGACTGAAGACCCATCTTTGTTTGGCTGTATAATCTGTTTCAGGACACACATGCATGTTTGTGCATGAGCACACTGCTGCACTGTTGACCCCAGAGGTCACCAGCTAACCCTTTACCTTGAGCATATGAATGATGGCGTCTGGTGTCTGAGTGTTGTGTTTCAGTTCCCCGGGAATTACTAGCTCCAAAAATTAGAAGTGTGTGTGTGTGTGTGTGTGTGTGTGTGTGCGTGTGTGTGTATCTCAAATCATGAAAGTGCTCAGCCAAAGGTGTTAACATGTTGTCCTTTCAGCAGCATCAGAGCTCAAGTGTGAATTATGCTGTCAAAGGTTTTTGTAAATGATCTAATTTTGGAGATCTCATAACAAATGTTTCTGAAATTACATACATACAGTTTTTTCTACTGGTCTGCAGGTAAAATATCAAGATTTTGATTTTTGTCAACTCAGAGTTATACATGCGTAGCTCTGACCAGCATTTTCTTTGATCGCTCACATATTTTGTAATCTAATATGAAGATCATATGATTTTGACAAACAGGGGCTCATTGTTACAGGCTGTCTGTTCCCTGTATGACCGGAGTAGGAGCTTGGTTCGCATTCATTGGAGGAGGAGCGTGGTGCCTTTTTGTCAAGGTTTCCTCTTAAATGGCAACGTGACCTGTAGTTTCTATGCTGAAGTTGTTGGTGATGTTAGTGTCACAGTGTCTGCTGTGCTGTCCTACCTTTCTCACATTTTGAACAATATGCTTAAAAATGCGCACAAACACAAAAATGCAGCTAGAACTGTGATTGATCAGCTTCAGCTGCTTTTTTTTTGGTTTGTTGGTGGCGAGGTAAACAAGGAAAAAGCTGTGAAAGCTTAGTAATCTCCTTTTAGTTAAAAGGAAATTTTAAATTTGATATATTTACATGCTTCAATATATACAGCACCTTCACCTAGTGTTGCAATTCTTGAAATTGTCTGTTGAACTATAGCTCAGTTCCTACTTGAGTTGCTTTGTATTTGAAACAATTGACATGATTGTTGGAGTATTTCTTCCCAAAGATGATACTGTCTGTTAATATTGTTGCCGTCCTACTACACGTATTTCTATGGCACTGAAAAGTTTGGCTGGCACAAACTTAACTTTGCTCCCATGACTTATCAAAGATGTATCCAATAGTATATGCCCTAGTAGGAGAGCAGAAAGTGTGTCTTGCATTAGTGTGTGTGTGTGTGTGTGTGTGTGCCCCATCAGTCTGGCACATGGTGCTGAGGACATGTCAGGGTGTGTATTTCAGTCTCTTCCGAGCCTTTGGGTGTTGATATGTGGTTTCTCCTCCACACTGTTTGGACTGTCAGTCACAGCTGTCAAACACAACTCCGATTGAACAGCAGGCCGGGTTGACGCGCTCTCAATCAACCCCCCATTGCTTTTGCATGTGCTGATGTGTGTTAGATGTGTTTGTGTCAACACTATTCATAGCAACTGCTACCCCTTTCTGTCACCAGTGCCTCCCATTTCACATTACCTGTCAGTGAACGATAAGAGTCCTCCTTGTTTCTGCTGCATCCAGAGGTTCATTTTATTCTTTCATCAATGTTTCAGTCTAAATGAATAGTTTAACATGTTCCAGTAAACTAAGTTTCTATTTTTGTTAATATTTTGGAAAGCTGACTGTTTTGTTTTTGATATTTAAAAAAATGCCTGTTATAATTTCCTCTCCACAGGTTACGTATTCAGATTGCATGTTTAATTGGACTAGCTACTGAAAATCAAAATGTATTCAGTTTATTATCAAATATTACAAAGCAAAGCACAAAAACAACCATTGATATGCTAGAATCGTTACATTTCTCCTTTGATAAATGCCTGAAACAATCCGTTAGTTATTGTGCAGGTTAACAAAGACTGGCGCAATATGCAAAGAGGATTATCCTAACGAGGGTTACAGGCACGTGAAACCACTGACCAAAATCTTCAGATTAAATAATGACACGAGGCCTAAAAATATGTGGTAGAAAAGAAGAATGTTTATTAATCCTGACAAACCATATTCCCCCGTTTCAGTGTGAAAGAGCTCCCTTCTGATTTCTGGTTGACTGAATATCTTTGTCTTGCTGTCAGCCAGCTCTGCTCCGGATTTGACTAGTTTTTTTTTTTCTTTTTGCTGAGATCCTCACTGTGACCCCGTGTTTGTGGTTTGCATGTGTGTTCTGTGCAACAGGCCTGAGGGGAGGTTTGATGTGGGGTTTTGCATTCTGTCTTCAAGTTATACCTGCTGTTGGTTAGAGGTGTTGGGTTTTAGCAACCAACCTAAAATATATAGTCTGTCACCCTCTAGCTGCTCGTGTTTTCACCCTCAGAGAAATTAGTGTCAGTTTGATCTGATGTCTTCTAAATCAGCTGAAATGATATAAATATTTTTGGGAATTAAGTAGTCAGAATTAATAATAGAAGGATTGTTACAGATACCTTGTATGTATGTATGTCTTCACTGGCTCCTGGTTTGTTACTTGATGGGTTTTAAAGTGTTTCTAATGGGATGGCCCTGTCTTACCTCTTACCACTTTTAAAACCACATGCACCATCTTGGCCACTTAGATCTTGTGACCAGATGCTTTTGGTTGTTCTGAGGTCTAGACTGAAGCTCAAAGGGGATCATGTCTTTGCTGTAAGGACCCCTACATTGTGGATCATTCTGCTGCTCCAAACAGTTAGAAACCCACCTTTTCTCCTTGGCTTTTAACTCTGGTTGATTTATCCTCTTGCTAATGTTGTGTTTTTCTGGTGTATTATTTATTTAGTTTATCTATTAGGTTTTACCTGTTTTTATAAATGTTTGAGGTCTTTATTGTTCTAAAATGAGCTTATAAATAAACTGACTTGACTACACTGCGAAGGATGTTTGCTTCACTGTCTCAGATCAATGTGGCCGTTCAGGCAAACAAGCTGGTGACATGGCAGGAGTGAGTGCAGTATTTCTGTTCTTTTCTGCCTGAAACCTTCAGCCAGTAGCTGGCGTACTCTGTGGTTTGGGAGCCTCATTCTGTCAGTCATAAGCCAGTCAGGCCAACAGATGAGCCAAAGCAAGGTGCTTCTACCTGTCAGTCTGTACATTTAAATGGCACTATCAGTGCACCTCTGTACCCCAAAAGTGACATCGATCTTACCCCCCCAATGAAAACATAGTCAGGGCATCCTCTCGCATCACATGTAAATGGAACAACTGTTTGTCCCATCTCATACCATTTCATATTTAGTCATGAGTAACCATTTTAATGGTTCTTAACAGGACACTGCCAAAGTAAAAAGGCCCAGTTACACGGCTCATAAACGGACCTGGAAAGGATAAGAAAAGTATGGGGAATGAATTTGATAGAGACTGAACAGAGTTTTGGATTAGTGCAGAATAGATTGGTTGTGTGTGTTTGCACTAAATACACTTCTGGAGAAATAGCACATAATGATGATTTTCTGTAACAACTTGCATGGATTGAGTCTAATTGAGCTTTTTTTTTTTTTTGCAAATGACAACAAAGGAATTCTTTTATATTCTGTTTTGAAACTGAACAAAGTGTCTGTTGCTGTTCTATCACCCTCAATGTATCCAGCAGAATCAGTGATGGTAAGCAGGAGGAGGAGGAGGAATGAGAGTAGTCATAACGGATGGAGACAGACAAAACTCCTCTTCACATAGAGCTTCCTTTTCCTCTGTTGATCCCTGGTCTGCATTGAGACTGTCTGTGTGTGTGTGTGTGTGTGTTACATGCTACAGCACACATTGTTGGGCATCATGTGCAAAAGAAAAAAGATGAGACTAATTTTTTTTTGTGTGTGGGCACGCACTGAATAAAACTGCTTGTGTTGCACTTGTGCAGAGGTGGAGTCCTCATTGCTTCACAAAGTGGGATTAAAATGAGGAAGTTAGGCTGGATAATAGAACAGCGATTTTGATTGCAGCTTATGACATCTGCAATTTAACTCACCACACTAATGTCTCCTCAACTTGAGCTCTGCAATGAAATGCATCATTTTATTAAAGTCGAGCTTGCAACAGCGTGTGTGCCTGTGTTTTGCCTTTGCAAGTCTACGTTTGTGGTTTCCTGTGTTTGGTTGTCTTTTCTTGTTGGTGTTTGTGTGTCAAAGTGAGCTCATGGAGGTGATAGGAAACGTGGACGGTGGTTTTTCACAGAAATTGCCAACCCCACTATAACACCTCTGACCGCCTCTGCCTCTTTTTACATCTCACTACCTCACAGTGAAGCTGATTTTACTAGCCACAGTATTTCCATCTGACCTTTTAAAAGCATGTGAAGAGGGTAGAGATTATCATCTTTGTGTAGGTTTTTTTTTTTTTTTATGATGGATGTTTGAAAATATTTTAAAAACTGGGTAAATGCAGCCATGGCTGATTCCTTCCCATCTCCCCCATTTCGCCTTTCTCTTTTTTCCCATGTATCCACATCTGAATCCTTTTACTTGATTTCTGCACAGATCCCATTCTCACTCTTCCCACAACACACCATCCACTACTTCTCGCCTCCTCTTTAATCTTCCCCTATACTTTCCCTGCTTTATCCCTTCCTCCATTGCTCCCTGTTTGCAGCGGAGGGGGTGAAGGTTAGAAGGAGAGGGAGAGAGCAGTCTGGAATCCATTAGCTAGTTGAAGCTTCAGTGTGTCACTCTGGGAACCTTATTGATTGCCCTCCTTTATAATTATTCCACCTCCACTCCCTCCTTCTGGCACTTGAACCAGTCATACTTTTTGTTTCTCTTGCTTTCTCCTGCCCTTTGCTTCTTTATTTTTTTTTTGCTATTTTCATCCCTCTATTTGTGTTTGTATTCTTTTTTTTTTAATGCATGCCAAAATCCCAAACCACCCGTGTGTATTTATTGATATACTTATCAACAGCATGCAAAGCTACTACATCCTACACAAAGAGAGAATCTCACTCACTCGCATCTATGTCCTTCTTGTAGGCATGTATACATGTACAAGTAAACATGTACCTCCTCTTTATGCAGCAATATGAGCTGCAAATAGCCTAAGCATGTTGGATAGAGCTTGGGAAAAATAATTGACAACAATAATCAAGTCATTGTCATTTTTTAAAGAAGGAATGTGGGACATTTGCTGTTTCTAGCTTCTCAATTGTAAGGAATTTATGCTACTTTTTGTCTTGCATGATTGTAAACTGGTCTTTTGGGTGTTGGACTGTAGATCAGACAACAATGGGCATATTAAAAAAAGCTTTCAGGAATTTTATAGACAATTAATGATCATAGTTTTCTTAGCTACTGTATTTCTACCGGAGGCACTAAATCTCATTATATTTTTCTGATTTGCATAATATGGGACAGTCTTAGTGCTCTGCCTTCTCATTTGTACTTACTCTATGGATGGTGCTAGCTGTAGGATAACTTGGCTTGCAATAACTGATGCAGTGCCAGATATTTCCAGGTGGAACTCGCACTTGTCAGTCTAGCCTGTGTGCATGCCAGGGTGTACTGCAGGCTGCGACTTGACTGCGTGAGACTAATAAGAGTAATAATTTGGTTCGTAAGGCGTTCTGAGCCAGAGGTCATTTACTGAATGGTTCATGACATATATATATATATATATATATATATATAAAAAAAACACATATATAGAGGAGCTGTAGGACGGAAGATGCACGTAGTCTGCTCATGTCAGTGATTCAGGCTCAGGTACAGGAGCCCCTGTCAATGTTTTTAATATAGATTTTATTTAAAATTTCTAATTCACATTTGCACATAATGATAAAAACATGTTATAAGGGAGAAAAAAAGAGAAGAGCATGTTGTAATTGGTACGAGTAAATTATGATTAACAACTAATTTTTAAAACCGTGTTTTGTGGCAGTTTCACTCTTATCTCAGCCCTGCTTTCCTGGCTTCATCTGGCAATTTTCTGTTGTCTTTGATGTGTATGTGTGCTTCCATCTTTTCATAGCATTTATCTGTCATCTTTGAGTGATGACCTGTAAGATGTTTCACAAGTCATTGCTGTACCAGCATCAGAAGGTTGACCATAAAACAGTCATCCTCAGGTGTGACATGTTGCAAGTTTATGGCCTTTTTTGTATGTGTGGTATCGGCAGTCATTTCCTTGCCGTGTGCAATCAGTGACTAAGAGTTCTCAGGTATGACTCAGTTTACTGATTCATCAGCCTCCCAGCAGGAGTTAGCTGTGCACTTTTAGGGCAGAATCTTTACAAGAAGTGAAGGTATATGATGCTGCCATAATAGTGGGAATGAATATGAAAGGGGCACAATATCCAGAACTGTGCAGACAAGACATCTTGGAAATATCTAGGTGCTCAAAAAGTCAAATGAACATCCTCTCAGTTATACAGTTTCAGGACTAAGATCCTTGCTTTTCTTTAAGTTTTAAAGCGTCTCTTGAGACATCAGAGGAGACCTGCAGCCCACAGCATTGCAAACACTTTGACTGTCAAATAGGTTGGTTTAAATACTTAGCGGAAATTTGAACAGTATTTCCTGTGTGTCGTGTGGTAGATGTGCACTCCGGACAAACAGCACACTTCTTTACAAAACAGCTGAATCGTTAGTTTCCAAAATGTGTCAGTTCAATTCAGGGCAGGAGTAAAAAAAAAAAAAAAAAAAAAAAAAATTTTACCCCCCCGTTTTTATGAGAAAAAAAAAAAAAAAAAAAAAAACATCTTTGACTTCCCGTTTACTAATATTTTAACAAAGGTTTTAATGAATCTGTCCTTTAATGTAATAATTTTTTAATATCAGTAGTGTTGAAATGAAGGTGTCACTTGTTGTTGATGACAAAATTAAATTGTATTTAGGCCAACATCACTGTGAATTTTCATAAATTATTTAAATGCTGAATCTTTTTGTTAGGTAAGGTTTACACCATCCACTGTTCGTTTGTAATTATCCATGATGTAATGGTTGCAGTACCTTATCTATATGTTTTAGAATGCAGACAGATTTACCGTGTTATATCCCAGTTGTATCTAGTTTTTGTTGCCTCAGACCAAGTGAAATTTACCCTCCTTCATTATGCACCATTGAGCTGAAGGTTTTAAAAACTTGGATGAACATCATAGAGCGCTGTGACCAGTCATCCACACCTGGTAGTTAGGATTCTTGCGGAGTTCTACTTCGTTTTGCGACGCACTATTGTTTCTGAAAAATAGTGGTGACTAGTGAAAGCTGCAATAAGACGATGCACAACTTGTTTTGATATACCACTGAACTGATGTGAGTAAAGTTCAGTGTGTGCACTCCTGCTGCCGTGAACACTGTCGCTTGTGAGCACAGTGCCACTACACACTGTCAAGGTTATAGCATGTAGGCTTGCACCATTGTGTAATGCAGTGTTTACTCTGTCCGTGTTTGTGGCCGATAACCAGCCCACTCATGTTTTCTTTTCAATTTGTGTGTTTGCAGGAAGTTCGGGGAGCGCCCTCAGCCACAGCGCCTAACAAGGTGGGTGTACATACACACATGCACACAATATAATCTTTTCTTATTTGTTGTCTTAGTGGTATTTGTATGTCTACCTACCAGTAAAGTGCTTCTTGCACCACTGTTGGTACAACCTATGTGTTAATCGAAGATGTCCATATTACACCTGTGACTGCCGCTGGCCTTCACCAACAGAATTTGACAGTGGTGTTTCTAGCTGTGTGTAAGATGTCTTAAAATGCTTTGAATATATTAGCAGAGTGTACAAGGTGGAAAGGAGAAAACGTGCATAGCTTTTCGGTTGGTCAAAGCACCACATAGCCTTCCAAAAAAAACTTTATGACCTCTACTTGGTTTCAGATTATGTGCAGAAAACAAGAGCATAAAATGCACTCTTGGCAAACTAGTCATCGGCACAGAAGAACTCATTTGTGGTGGTGATTTCTAAAAGTGGTGATGCAGATTCAGTCAGAAATGCAGCTGTAAAGGCCACAGAATAAATATAGCTGTGAATGGCTGCATGCTGTGGCAACAAGTTGCGTAGATTTGTGATAGTCCATACTTCAAGCACTGGACAGCTATTATCTGTCACCTCCTGCTGTCTTTCCTAATATTTGTTCTGCTCTCGATTGTTTATTAGTTAGATCTTTGTAGTTTTTCAATCTAAAGCCCTCTGAGACATGTTTGAATATGTTTGCATTGAAATGAACCCTATGCCTCACAATTGTTGTTAGACAAACAACCAATAAAGGCGATAATTCAGCCTTTCTCAGGACTTTCAGTGTGAACGTGCACTCTGCACCGCTGTGTTCATCATACCTCCCACTTGCAGATTATTTTGTTGCTCTTAAGTTTGTTCTAAGTTGTTTGGGGCAATGTTTGGATGAACACAGAATGCTCATTGATGGTGTGGCTTGCTCCTAGAGGTCTGTGTGTGTGTGTATATATGCACTTGTTTGCTTGTTGGTTACTGGGAACAGGCATTGGTTTTTCTGTGTGCATGCATGTACAGTATGTGTACGTGCTCGTTTTTTGCGTGTGGCAATCAGTGGGGAAAATGAGGGGTTGCATGTTGCTTGGAACGGCTGAGCATGGTTTTGGAAAAGGGGCCCCAGCACCTTTTGATGTGTCCCCCCTCTTCATTTATGTGCTGCCAGTCTGCTGGATTGTACTGGCCCCTCCATTTGTCTGGTGGTTTCAATGGCCAGAAATATGACGGGGGACAAAATACTCTTTACACAGCAGCCCAAAGGCTCAAAACACAACTGTTTTAGTGTGTCTGTGTGTCTTTGTACCCCTGTACATCGTGGTGTTTTGTTCTTGGTGTTTGTCTTGCCTCAGGGTGCTCATGTCTGCATGTTCATTCACACCAATTTGTCCCCTTCCTACATCAACAACAGATTTTTTTTTTTTGCCAGGCAGCAGCACAGACGGCTAAAATTGTGCTCTGTCCTACAGAGGCTTTTTAGGGCAGAGAAAGCTCCAGGTCCTGCAGGGCCACCATGTCAGGAAGGCTACTCGAATGGAAATACGATATACACATCTTAGGTTCAGACAGATAGATGTGCACAAACAGACACAGCACACAAGTGTGCTGGCTGGATAAGCTGTCTTCTCTGTTAGGGGAGCCGCCCCTGCAATGGCTTATTCTCCCAAACAACGGAGGAAGGGCCAACTCTGCAGAATCCATCGCCTCAGATGGAAGAGCTCAATAGAAACGGCCTTTTAGTTGTCTGCGTCAGAAACTTTAAAATTAAACCTCTGACATTTGCCCATTGGTTTGCATTTCAAATCTGGTCCTGAATGATTTCCTTTTGCTTTTGCAGGTTTTCTGTTTTATCTTACTGCTAAGATGAGATTCAAATGAAAATTTGCAATCTCAGGAACTCGGTGTAATATTCCACTCAGCACTCGCTGTAATAAAATTCTACACATTTATGTTTTGTTCTCTTATTGGCTGGTAGACAACTCACACTTTTGTCATTGTGGCAAAAGCTTTTTATCTCTAAGATGAACAGTGGCAATGTAGTACAAGATCCCGTTTTAGGCAGCTTTCTGTCAGTGTTTTCAAGGCTCCCAAGGGCCTTCTGGAGGCCATACATCAAACATTAAACACTTGACTGTGGATCAGATCATCATTGGAGAGATGGTTAAAAGGAGGCGGAGCAGCCTGAAGGAGCTGGTTGTGAATGTCCTATCCTGAGCCTCGACACTACGGATGTATGTAATCTACCTTTTGTGATGCACAAGGGCACACACTAATTGCAGTCTGATCATCTTAATTGAGCTATTTCACAGTGCACGTGTGTATTAGCATGCCTTGCCACTCTGTGTGTGTGTGTGTTCGTGTTCACAGGAGGTCTTATGACAGTCCTCCTCTGCTGTAGACGCTGTGGCAGATGTACAGGACAGATGTCTGTCTGCTCTGTTGCATCTGCAGCCTGGCTTAACCTTGCCCCTCCCCACGCTCTCACACATGCACACACATTCGCCTGACCCCTGTGGTGCCTGCTGTTGAATATCTCTTTTTGTAAATCTGTCTGGTACATTTTTGTCTCACTTCTCAAAAATGTTTTTTTTTTTGGCTTCTCTGTTGTATTTATCTCTGTCTCTTCTGTTCAAGTCATGTTTCCTCTTTTCTTCTTCACTTAATGATTATTTTTTTCTAAAGAGAGCCCAATAAAATCGTATTTGCTTTTTGTCCACCAATTTGTCTGTGTAGTTGCCTCCTACTCGTCTCTGCTGCAGGACCTGAATGATGTGACTTGTTAGTTAACAGGAAGGGTGAACAGCCACCTGGATTGCAGTGGCTGCTAAACATCTAGCTTTACTGATAAAAGCATGTTTAGTTTGTTTGTTTTCGCTTTGATGCATGGCTTCATTATCTGTTGTCCTTGATTGTGTGCCACTTTTTATATTACATGCAGATGTGGCTTTGTGTGTGGTTCGTTTAGACTGAAATGCCCATTACCCTGACCTCCACAGTCCGATGACATCTGATGAGATAGGGCAGCGATTTTCCAGTAACTATGTACTATTTTGTTAATGCCCCCTAGATTTATTTGTATCTGAGTGTTTTAATGCATTCTGTCCTAATGTTGTGTTTTATTTCTTTTTTATAAGCATGTCAGAATTTTGGCAGCATGTTTGTCTGTACCTTACTCTTGCATAGGAAGTTAAGGCTGTGCCCTGGTCACTGTCTCGCTCACTCTTGCTTCCCAGCTTGAGCTCTCAGGAAGAGACCTAATCTCTAGCTACACTGTGGGTGTGTCTGTGTTTCATTATGTGTAAGGGATGAGTGATTACTCAGGCTTCGCTGTTATACCCTACAGAATCACTGAGGGTTGTGGGTGTCATCGGGTGTGTCATTGTCATTAAGTATTAGTTTTTCTCGCTCTTTTTACACATGCTTTCAATCTCTTGATGTCTTGGTTTTGCCCTAAGCCTACCTGTCCCTACTCTCGGATCTTAAAAACAACAACAACAACAAAAAGACAAAACAAGAGCACTCAGGGGACACGTATCTCTTCCAAAGCACAGCATTCGCTCATGCAAATGTGTCCTAAAATCCTTGATCTGGAGCAGATGTTGATCATCTTTTAAGGCATGATAGGCAGTCATTCTGTGCACCGTACCTGAATATTTCAGGGTTCTATCTTCATTATAGGCAAAGTTATGGCAGAAACTGTGCATTTAAATGGGGTTTTCACTGTTAAATTTATATGGCTGTCAGATTTGGGATCCGCATCGGATTCAGATGAAATTTGGTCTTTTGATAGACATTGCTACTCGACATAGGTGTATTAAATTTCAAATAAAAAATGATTTTGATAACTTTTGATGGAGGTATGATTTTTTTTTTTTTTTTTTGTTCCATTTTCATGTAATTTTTTGTAGCCTTGGCCTTTCACCTTTTTCAGCCAAAATCACTTCTAGGGTTGGTCCTCACCAGTGTTTGTACCAAGTATGCTGATGATCCATCCAGCTGACCGTAAAACTACCAACAAACAAACACAAAACCAAAAACATAACCACCTTGGTGCAGGTAAAAATCCCCACTTTGTCATATACTATATATAGTCTGTTTCTAAACTGAATAAAATATTGAAACCCAAATTGCCTTGGCTCCTGTGAGTGCAACACTACATCAGATGGACATATTTTAGATGTCTTGTGCATCATTTTGTACACATTTCCTATATTTGGTATCTGAGTCTGTACAGTGCTTGGCTACACAGCATGAACTTAGACCCACTGTTGGGTTCATGTTTCATTTGATTGCTGCCTCGTGTGGGGCATCTTTACTGTCTGTTCAGAGGTTATTTTAGGGAGGTGTGAAGCGAGTATCAGTGTTTAAGAGGACACTGCACATGACAATACATAAAGAACAACTTAGTATTACAGTGAAACATTTCTGTCTCGACTACTGTAAGTTACAATGCTTGGAATGGCCTGCAGCACAAACCAGAAATCAAAAGCCATTCCAGCTTTTTAGCCATGAAAGTAGATCAAGACCAAGATGTGGAGAGAAAACAGGAAAGAAGAA
This sequence comes from Monopterus albus, assembly GCF_001952655.1. Lineage (NCBI taxonomy): Eukaryota > Metazoa > Chordata > Actinopteri > Synbranchiformes > Synbranchidae > Monopterus > Monopterus albus. The sequence goes on from NW_018127992.1 coordinate 224,873, forward strand.
GAGAGTAGGCAAGAGAGATGGAAGAGGGACAAAGCCACAGAAGGAGAGAATGGGGAAATGAGAGAAGAAATGATTGTGAGGAATGAAGAAGAAATAAAACTGAAGCATTGTAGTAACATGTTTGTAGTTATTGTCTATTTTCTGTTGAATGATAAGTGCACGCCCTCAGATGGCACCATCCCATGACACCCTGACTAAACCTCTTGCCACTCCTTCGCCTCCTCCTATAAGCATTGTCTAGTTTTGCCACAGTTTACTCAGACATACAAGTCAAAGCAAAGCATTACTTGCTCAAAACTTTCCCCACGTGTCTGTATCTCAACTCTTGCTATGTAATGAGGTGAACAAATTGCTTAATAGACGATTAAAATAATTGGTTTCAATAAAAATATGAATATACATGTACAGACCATGTGTGAGTAAGCTTGTATGCGTGCTGGGTGTTTATCAGTGATGTCACAGGCTTCATAACAGGTGTCATGTGCTCTGCAGGCCTGACAATCAAGTTTGGACTGTGTTCTACCTATAATCAATCAGAGCTATGAGCTCAGGAGTTGGTGTGGGCTTGGTGTGTGGGTGTTCACCTAGGTTGCAGAGGAAAGTTGTCATTTAATGTAAACAAAAGGAAGAAGTTGTTTAAATATTCTAATTTAATATTTTCCATGCTTGATATAATTTTCTCCTTGTGATGTTTAAATAGTATCAGATTTTTTCCAATCATTTAAAAGGCTCTTAAATGTTTGGAATTCTAGGACTGTACCTCCAATCCTTTTCAGGCGCTGGCTGTTAGTTATTTAGAAAGCACTGAACATATAACAGAGCATGTTTTGGTGGTGCAGTGAGACTCAAGTATTCAGGAAAATAATTGTCTCATTACACAGTGAAGTGGGAAACACATTTATGAACTGGATAAACCACAGTCCCTCTGAGCCTTCGTCCTCTTCTTACACGCACACACTGTGAGGGGCCCCTTGCTTTTCATAACAAAAGCCCCGTCTAACTCGAGTGTGCGGCGCAGTATTGCGTAGCAGAGTGCAAAGCTGTGTGTGTCTGAGTGGGAAGCCTTCTGAGCTCCCCAGCGTGTCAGGTGTCACTGACATCTGTGCATGTGTGCAGATTGGGTCAGGCTGTTTTAATGTCCATGCATGTGATGTATCTTAATTGTGCATCTAAGCCTGGTCTTTGACCTCCATGATTTTCAGCCCAACACAAGCTCTACTAGTCTTCTAAATATTAGTCATTTTTGGCTTGGTTGTGTGGCGGTGGAGAGCTTTGGGGGAGCAGGGAGGGTTTGGCAGAGTTGACACAAGTAATTGGAGCGCAGACCTTGCAACATTTTGACACGAGATGAGGAATCTGTGTTGGTGAGCTCAGCTCTGTTGTTTTTGTTTTCTCAGCTCTGGTGTTTTTCGTTTCTCTTTACCTCCCCCCCTCCACCCCCTGCTGTTTCTCTCTGCCTCTTTGTCTTTCTCTCTCCCTTCACTTCTCCCCCTGTTCCTTTCCCTTGCTCCTCACTGTCCCTCTGAGAGAGGTCATTGCGAGTGTACTTTATGTGGATGTGTTTCTGTATGTTCACATTTTTATTTCTTTAAATGTGTGTACATTAAATCTGCTGGATCACAAAATGACATTTATAAACCTCTCTTTCCGTTTTCTCCTCCCTCTTTTTTTCACTTTGCAGAGAAGCAATGAGGAATTACCTGAAGGAGCGAGGTGACCAAACTGTCATGATCCTGCATGCAAAAGTTGCACAGAAATCCTATGGCAATGAGAAAAGGTGAGTTGAAAAAAAAAATACAGCAACTTCTTTGTCCATTTTTCAAGATTTCCTCAGGCCTTGATAAGATTTGGAAATGTGTACATTGAAAAAGCATGAAACTACAGATTAGCTTAGCATAGACACTGGGAGACAGAGGGAGATGAATAGTTTGGTTCTGTCTAAAGGTAACAAAATTCACCTACCACACCCTAAATAACTCGTTATAAAACCAGCATAAAAACAACAAGCTGTGGTTTTACTGGGGGTTTGTGCTGCACTGTTTCTTGTCTATGAGCAGGTTTATGCTCTCCTATTGTTTCCAGGCTTTGTGCTAAGATAAACTAACTGGATGCTAGCTGCAGCTTTATATTGACCGGGTGACATATGAGATGTATAATGGTGCGTTTTGTTTGTTCTGTGCTGTTGTTTCAGTCTGTGTATGTGTAAATGTAACCTACCAGAGGACTGCAGACCAAAATTAGCTTCACCCTAACTCTGGTATAATACAGGAAATGTTATGGTTTGTTATAAATAAAAGTAATAGTAAATACCTACTGGTATGGTTTCAGACATGTCATACTGGTGGCACTGGAAAGGAATGAGGCTCCAAGGGAATGTCAGTGGAGTGTTTAGGTGAAAGGGAACAAGGACTCTAGATTACAGGTCTCAAAGGGTCACAGGACAGTTCGGACTGTTGCCCTGCTTTATTGTAGCTTCCATACAGTCTCTCTAACAGACCGAGTTCAAGGATGAGTTAAGGCTTTCGAAACCTCTACTCTTTTTTCTTATGTTTTGCTCTTTTGAACTCTGTCAAGAGGATTTTCTTCCTCTTGCTCTGCTCTCACCTTTCTACCTCTCACTCTGAAACTTTTTATAGCTCCTTTCCTTCCCTCACTTAGTTCTTGCTCTTTTTTTTCCAGCTCTCTTCACCTCTCTTATGTTCCCCTTGTTTTCTTGGCTGAACTGCAGCGCTGCTTGCGATCTCATCAGGCCCGTCGGTCTCTGTAAATCAGCTATTGCATGCCAACTCAGAGACACCTCAGAGAGTTGAAGCGCAACCAGAGAGAAAGATAGAAGGAGAGAGGTTTGGGCTGGAATGAATTTCTCAGATAATTTTTAACTGTCTTGTCCAGTTAAAGTGAGGCAAATGGCAATGAGAGGAACCATTCAAACACTCCTGTCACATATGCATGCTTGTGCTGTATCACTTATCAGCATTGCTGGTTTGTAAGTTGCTCAGTGACATGCTATTGCAGGACTGGGTGTTGTATCAAAACCACGATATCTGTAAGCAACAGACCATGCAGCCACATGTCAGAGAAGACTGCTAAACAGGTATCACAGTCACATTTATCCATCTATAACTGTGTGCATATTAGTGTTTGAACAGCCTTTGGTCTGCAAAACCTCACTGTGTTCAAGTTGAGAGTGCCTTTCTTGCATCTCTGATGCTTTCTGTCTGTGTAACACGGGAGCCCATGAAAGTGGGTGCATGGAGAATGCAAATGTGCTGTCTCCCTTTTTCTAGCTGCCTCGTTCCGCCTGTGCTTTTTATAGGAGTTGAAAGTAGACAAACACCCACAGAGGCAGACACTGGTGTTGCGAAATAGGTCGCTTTCCAGTTCCACACTGACGCACATGAATTTATGAGTATGCTGGTTCAGTGATAAGATGATTTCACATTGAACAAGGCTGAAGTTGTCCGTTTTCTTAATACAGTTCTGTCCTTGGCTTTAAAAACTGTATATCATTGAAGAAAAGCAAAAAAAAAAAAAAGTATGTGATTCTGAAATGGGGGAAAAGTTTTCATTTGAATTGCTAGTTTATGTTTCTCAACAGATCAGTTTCAGGCTGAACTGGTCATTGTAACATCAACTGAACTTGGCAT
>NW_018127992.1:228572-245644 GCF_001952655.1 Monopterus albus
ATCTGGTTGAGGCCTGGTACCGGTCTGCCCTCTTCTGGTGTCAGTTGAGAGATGCACATTGCCTAATTCATGCTACTCAAAGAATGGTTGTGTCTTTGAACTTTTTCACAAGAATACTGTTTATTTGTCAGTGTTAATACAAATAATGTAGAAGGTTCTTAAAGCCAGCGATTTTTCTGAACATCTTTGTCAATCGTGCAGAAGTTCTATTTTCTTTTCTTTTTTTTTTTTTTATCCAGGCAGATGGATTAAAACCATATGTACAGTAAAACCTGAAAGATAATCTTCAGAAGATGAAGCAGCTAAAACAGCTGGTATTTCAGTCTAAATGGTTCAGGCTTCCTCTGAAAAGCTTCACATCTGCAAATGTACCTCTGCATAGTAGTTGTCACCAAATGAGGGAACAAGATGTGTAGGGATTTTGGAACCAAGGAGCCATAAATGTTTGCCCCTGTGTCCAGGTTCTTCTGCCCTCCCCCCTGCGTGTACCTGATGGGCAGTGGCTGGAAGAAAAAGAAGGACCAGATGGAGCGAGATGGCTGCTCTGAGCAGGAGTCGCAGCCTTGTGCCTTCATCGGCATCGGCAACAGCGACCAAGAAATGCAGCAGCTTAACTTAGAGGGAAAGGTACAACACCCACACATAATGTTTCTGCTGACTGGGGAGACAAACAGGTAGCAGAAGATAGATTTCTAATGACGATTAAAAGGCCGCTGTTTGGATGGAAATCTGAGCTCCGTGTCTGTCTGCGTAACAACCAGTAGTTTAATTTTTACCTCCTGATTTCTACGTAGCTTTTCTGTGTGTATACACATGGGGGGAAAAACTGCCAGGAATTGTTAATACTGTTTGCTTTCTTTGCAGAATTATTGCACAGCCAAAACCTTGTACATATCTGACTCCGACAAAAGAAAGCACTTCATGTTGTCTGTCAAGATGTTCTATGGAAACAGCGCCGACATCGGTGTCTTCCTCAGCAAGAGGATCAAAGTCATCTCCAAACCCTCCAAAAAGAAGCAGTCGCTCAAAAATGCTGACTGTGAGTTGTTCATGTGTGCTTGTGTGTTTTGGCTGTGACATTGTGTGAAAGCATGGGCTAATTTACCAGGTTTAAACCAAGAGGCAACCTCCAGGAATGAGAAATGAAGGTGATGCAGAAGTGTTAAACCTGCAGTTCCTCGAATGGCCACCTGAGGCTGTCGCCTAGAGAGTCGGTCCCCATAGACTCCCATGTTAAAATACACACCTTTACAGCACAAGGGGTGAATTAAATGATACTGAGGCTAAAGTTATGCAGAATTAAGGGCGATAGGCAGTGAGGAAAGAATAAATATTTTTTTAACAAAAAGGGATTTAACCAGTTGCACTCATCCATTTCAGTCTTCATAATAAAAGCATACATTTTTTTATAGCCGACTTGTTCACTTATTTTTCACTATGCAATTCATTCTTTTTTTCATTGTGATTTATTCTTGTGTATTTTCTTCCATGCCACTTCTTTGCCTTTTAAAATTACTTTTACTATTTATTTAATTATACTGTTATTTAATTTTAGCACTGAAATGTTTTAATCTCAGTTTTCCTATGTGAAGCACATGATTACTTCTGTTTGGAAAAGCCTTGCATAAGTAGTTTATTATGAGGTCTGGGAGCTTTATTGTTGTTATTATTCCCAGCCACTAGAGGGAGGTGTATCTTCATATCAGAATCAGAATCAGCTTTATTGGCCAGGTGTGTTGGACACAGGAGGAATTTGACTGGGGCACAGTGGCTCTCAATTTGTATGTACAATGCTCTTCTGTAATGCAACGAGGAAACAAGAATAAGGCTGAAAAAACATGCAAACAAGAGAAAGGAAAATGGATTGTCCAGTAGCCCAGTTGTTAATATAGACTCCACACCTGTACTGCACATATCAGCTCCTGCTGACATTTGTTTCATGTCCATTTTCTCACTTCTTGTCACAGCGTCAACAAGCCTGACCTATGTAACCTGCCCGTGTCTGTATGTTCTTGCTCATGTTTTTCCACAGTGTGCATAGCATCAGGGACCAAGGTGGCGCTGTTCAACCGGCTGCGGTCCCAAACAGTCAGCACGCGCTATCTGCACGTGGAGGGCGGCAACTTTCACGCCAGCTCCCAGCAGTGGGGCGCTTTTTACATCCACCTATGTAAGTATAATTTAGCTTGAGCTGTTACTGTAGCACAAGCACACTGCATAAACCATTATGGAATGAATTTAGAGGTTCAAATCGTACAGAGGTTTGGAGTAAAATGAGGAGACTCTGATGTGGTTTGTCAGCTTTGACATTTTGTCTTCATGTTTTTTTCTGTCAACCCCACACTGCATTGTAGTAATTACACAGCTGATTCATCACAGACAAAGAACGCGATTGATTGACAAAGTTTTGAGTGTATGAAAATGGTTGATGTCCGTGGGTGTGTTGTTGCAGCACTGACTTCTTTTCTGCTTTGTGTATGTTCAGTGGATGATGAGGAGTCAGAAGGAGAAGAGTTCACTGTGAGAGACGGTTATATCCACTACGGCCAGACAGTCAAGCTGGTTTGCTCCGTCACCGGCATGGCCCTGCCCAGATTGGTAAAAGAAGCACGCGATTTAAGATCAGAAAAGTCTAACTGAAACAGATTATCCCAGTGGGGATACACTTTTGTATGGATTTAGCCAATGAGATGTATTGTACTGGAAGGTTGGACAGAGCCAGGCTAGCTGCTCTTTGCCTGTGTTTCCAGTATTTATGCTAAGCTAACCATCTCCTGACTCCTAAATGAGAATGGTACAGGAGCGATCTACTTATTAAACTCAAAAAAGTGACTGTGTTTCCCAAAATGTTGAACTATTCCTTCAACATAAAGTAACAGACCTTGGTTTACCCAGTAGCTGTCCTGACAGTTTTAGTTTCATTTTCCTTTACATTCATGTAGGTATCCGCCTTCCAAGCAGCTAATCTTTCGCTTTCTTTCCCTTTCAGATCATCCGTAAGGTGGACAAGCAGACGGCGCTGCTGGATGCCGACGACCCTGTCTCCCAGCTCCACAAGTGTGCCTTCTACCTGAAGGACACAGAACGCATGTACCTGTGCCTTTCCCAAGAAAGGATCATTCAGTTTCAAGTCAGTGTCTCATCCAATCACTTCTACATCTGCCTTGTCTTCACTTGTTCACATCAGTTCAGGGTCATTTCACCATCAGATCAAGTCAGCCTTTTACTGCCGACAGATGATTGAGGATGATTGCTTTAGCATTCTCTGTACCTTAGACTGGACTGCATTGAAAGTGAATTTGAGCTCAGTCCTGCCTCTATCATATACCTTTATTATAAAGTATGAGGATATTTCAGGACAGGGCGCCTTTTTTTTCTTCTTTGAAGAACAGTGTGAAGGCTACTCACCTCCAGTCTTGCAAAGTCAGAGGGTGACATTTAATTGCAGTCCTGGGGAGAGTAGTCTTGATTGGGTGTAATTGTTGGTGGTTATCTCTGCCCCTGGTGCGCATTAAAGGTCATGTCTCCCCATCTTCCCCTCCACTAGGCCACTCCATGCCCAAAGGAACCAAACAAGGAGATGATCAATGACGGCGCCTCCTGGACAATCATCAGCACAGACAAGGCTGAATACACTTTCTACGAGGGCATGGGCCCTGTCCACTCGCCTGTCACCCCCGTGCCTGTGGTAGAGAGCTTACAGGTACACAGAACCTGCATGTTATAGATTTAATGTTAAGTGCATAAAATTCCTTTTTATCGATCAGTCGACACTGAGTAACCCATGATATCAAGAGAAAGACTGTGTTTACAAATACTTTCTGAAGTAGCTAGAACTGCTGTGACAGCGTTGACTTGTTTAGGTTACTAGATTATGTTTTTTGTCTGCAGCTGAACGGTGGCGGCGATGTCGCCATGTTGGAGCTGACAGGACAAAACTTCACTCCAAAGCTACGGGTCTGGTTCGGCGATGTTGAGGCTGAGACCATGTACAGGTGTGCCTATGTCCAGTTTCATTTTTCCTAGAGGTTGTTTAAGACTCGCACCAATTAATTATGTCGTATTGTATTTCTTCCTCCATGCGTTCCTCCTTTTTGTGCACACTGTGATTTATCAGGCTACTTGAAGGGCTCTTTTCCATTTCTAGCACAAAATGAGATCTGTCTATTTAATTAAAATGTGTACTCGTCTTCTTCAAACCTCTACAGGGTTTTTTCTTTTGTTTGAACAAGCCACAAACTGTTTAAGACCCAGATTCTACCAAACTCTCGTAAAATGCCATTACGCTAACATGTTGGGTTTTGTATATGGATTAGATTTGATGTGTTTGTCAGTGCCACCCACAAAGAATTAAACTAGAGACATGAAGGGAGAACAGGAAGCATCGCAGTGATCACTGTCAGCGAAACAGTGGGACTTGCCTTAGTGCAGAGCTACAGAAGTGCTGAGGTGTTTTGACAGATGCCTTGTGTGGATGTGTCCAACACATATCATTAGTTATTATTATTAGTAGAGAGATGACAGGAAGTGAGGGAGGAAAGAGATGTAAGAAAGGTCTCAGACTCAAAGCAGGGTAACAGTAGTTTATGGTCGAATACATAGTGTTTCCTGTTCTGCATAGGAATAAATATGATTTTTTTTAAATAAGAGAATTTAGTTTGAGACATTTAATTTACTCCATTATTTAAAATTATGTTTTCTATATTAATTTTCAGGAAATGTTTACGATATCACCGTATATTCTCTGTCATAATAGGACTCGGTATAAGATTTAATGCTTATTGACCTTATTGAAATTATATATAAAGCAGAAGTTGTAAAATTTACTTTAGCGGTTTTCTGTCCTGCAACTTGGTCTGGGTTCACTTTCACCACTCTCATAGCGTTGTTTGCAGCTGTGTACCGCAAAAATGTTCAGTACTTGCTCAGCACTGAGGAGCAGATGGACAGTTAGCAACTAGTTGGTGAACACAGCAGAACATTGTGCAGCTCAAGAGGCAGAAAAACTGACCATGTCAAAAGCCCGAACGTGTCATACTGACGAAACCAGACAAGTTTTCCATCATTCTTTGTGTTGTTTCTTTCTTCACTAAACACACCTCAGGTGTGCAGAGAGCATGCTGTGTGTTGTGCCCGACATCTCCGCCTTCCGTGAGGGCTGGCGCTGGGTGCGGCAGCCTGTCCAGGTGCCTGTGACACTGGTGAGGAATGATGGAATCATCTACTCCACCACACTGACCTTCACCTACACACCGGAGCCCGGGCCGCGGCCGCACTGCAGCGCCGCCGGGGCCATCCTGCGGGCTGGAAACTCGAGCCTGCTGAGCAGCAGCAGCCAGGAGCCCGGCGCTGCCGTATATGGCCCCAGCAGCACCAACGCAGGAGTCACATCCTCATCCTCCACCTCTGCAGCTGTGGTCTCGTAACGCACGCAGTACAACATGCCTTGAGAGCAAACGTACCGGAAGGTATATAAAGACTATGGGAAATAATAAAAACTGACTCACTCTGAAGTGCTGCGTGTTAATCTTGGATACAAAGAAACTGAAGCGGAAAAATCGGCAGGACAAAGGAGCAAACGCAGGTGAAATCTGAAGGAGTGACATCAAGTTGAACGGAAGTGAACGCGCTCCTTGACACGCCCCCTCTCCTGTGGTTACTTTAGGGACTTGCCTATCCAGGTCTGGTGTTTGGAATGAGTGAAGTTCCTGCAGGCTCAGAGCACCAGCACCATTCTGTGGCTGCAAGAATGGAAACCACAACAACAATACATCCACCGTGTGCAAAAAAACGCTCTTGAAAGGAAAGTATATTTTTGCGCTGCCCTGCTCCCCCCCTCCTCCTACTCAACCCTCCACCCCGTCTCTTATAAATATTCCTTTTGTGTTTGTATTATTTTGCATTAATTTGTGGTCTTCTTAAGGGGGCTGGATGTATTGTTGTTGGAGGAAGCACGGGGATGAAGAGGGACTCACCTAAAAACATGACGATAACATAGTTTTTATGGACCAAGGATCTTGTATAAGCTTTAGTAAAGGTACATTTTTCTCCATACCTTTTTTGTATTAAACATATAGTCCACTTTTGTTACCAAATAGTTTCTATTCTTCCTCTGAGCTTGGGCTTTGTTTTCCCCCGTTGAGGTCCAAAATCCCAACCTGTATATTATTGCAACCTTACTACAGACACCTGCTTTTTCAGTCTTTGGACTGAGCTTTTGTTTTGATACTCTTGCTTCTTTTGTTGGGGAAAAATCTGAAGTTTGGGTTGTTTATTTACGTAAGTGAAGGTTTTTTTTTTTTTTTAATAAATAACCTCAGAGGGCCTATTTTTTAATCATTGGTTTTTATGAAGTCTTTAAAAAGAAAAGCTTTAAGCAATGCCTCTGCCTTGCCTGCAATACTCTGTGTGCGCTATGTCTCCTTTGGAACGTATACACATCAGTACATCTCATATGGAGCCATAGCAACATTTGCAGAATACAGTGCCTTGCGAAAGTATTCGGCCCCCTTGAACTTTGCGACCTTTTGCCACATTTCAGGCTTCAAACATAAAGATATAAAACTGTAATTTTTTGGGAAGAATCAACAACAAGTGGGACACAATCATGAAGTGGAACGAAATTTATTGGATATTTCAAACGTTTTTAACAAATAAAAAACTGAAAAATTGGGCGTGCAAAATTATTCAGCCCCCTTAAGTTAATACTTTGTAGCGCCACCTTTTGCTGCGATTACAGCTGTAAGTCACTTGGGGTATGTCTCTATCAGTTTTGCACATCAAGAGACTGAAATTTTTGCCCATTCCGCCTTGCAAAACAGCTCGAGCTCAGTGAGGTTGGATGGAGAGCATTTGTGAACAGCAGTTTTCAGTTCTTTCCACAGATTCTCCATTGGATTCAGGTCTGGACTTTGACTTGGCCATTCTAACACCTGGATATGTTTATTTGTGAACCATTCCATTGTAGATTTTGCTTTATGTTTTGAATCATTGTCTTGTTGGAAGACAAATCTCCGTCCCAGTCTCAGGTCTTTTGCAGACTCCATCAGGTTTCCTTCCAGAATAGTCCTGTATTTGGCTCCATCCATCTTCCCATCAATTTGAACCATCTTCCCTGTCCTCTGGTCAGATGAAACCAAAATCGAACTTTTTGGCAACAATGCAAAATGTTATGTTTGGCGTAAAAGCAACACAGCTCATCACCCTGAACACACCATCCCCACTGTCAAACATGGTGGTGGCAGCATCCTGGTTTGGGCCTGCTTTTCTTCAGCAGGGACAGGGAAGATGGTTAAAATTGATGGGAAGATGGATGGAGCCAAATACAGGACCATTCTGGAAGGAAACCTGATGGAGTCTGCAAAAGACCTGAGACTGGGATGGAGATTTGTCTTCCAACAAGACAATGATCCAAAACATAAAGCAAAATCTACATTGGAATGGTTCACAAATAAACATATCCAGGTGTTAGAATGGCCAAGTCAAAGTCCAGACCTGAATCCAATCGAGAATCTGTGGGAAGAACTGAAAACTGCTGTTCACAAACGCTCTCTATCCAACCTCACTGAGCTCGAGCTGTTTTGCAAGGCGGAATGGGCAAAAATTTCAGTCTCTTGATGTGCAAAACTGATAGAGACATACCCCAAGTGACTTACAGCTGTAATCGCAGCAAAAGGTGGCGCTACAAAGTATTAACTTAAGGGGGCTGAATAATTTTGCACGGCCAATTTTTCAGTTTTTTATTTGTTACAAAAGTTTGAAATATCCAATAAATTTCGTTCCACTTCATGATTGTGTCCCACTTGTTGTTGATTCTTCACAAAAAATTACAGTTTTATATCTTTATGTTTGAAGCCTGAAATGTGGCAAAAGGTCACAAAGTTCAAGGGGGCCGAATACTTTCGCAAGGCACTGTACATCAAACTAGACTTCCATGGTCACGAAAACAAGTCGGTTTGTCATTTTCAAACTAATGTAATAAGCGTAGTCATCGACTTAAAGGATAGCCTTAGTACTGTATATTCTTACTGTGTACACAGTCGAACCAGTCACATATCTAATATCCTGTATCTGTCACTGTTAATGTATCAGATAGCGTAGTGAAACTTGCCTCTGCGCCTAGCAAGGTGTCTTCCGGTCGTGTGCTGTGGTTCTGGTGGCATTTACACCCCAGCAGTTTTCTGAAAAAGACGAATGCTTTTCAATTCGATGTGGCCTTACTGAAAACTTTGATTACAAAAAAAGAAGTCACCTTTTTTTTTTAATCTGCTGTTTACTCACCTTGGGAAGAGCCTGTGCATAGCACAAAAACAAGCTACTGCACTGCTTATCACAGGAGCTCTGCTGTTTCCAGCTGGTTGCTGCAGCTCCAGAACCACCTTGTCATTCAGAGCAGAGCAGCCTTCTGAAGGATCTCTCAGCCTTCGGGTTTTGTTTTTTTTTTATTTGGTGAACATGTACAATAAGGCCATTTCTTCTTGTCATGTGGTGCCTGGCACCTTCTCAGTTTTGGTACAATGTCTCACAAGCGCTGTAATCTCTTTTTGTTTTGTTTTGTTTTTTTTATTGCCTGTGGTTTATTCTCTTTGCAGAAACAAGCATGTACATTATAAACTCACTGTCAGAGTAGTTGCACTCATCTGTGGTCATGGCAACCGCGTAAAGGCCTTCTAAGTGTGTGTTATTCAAGATGTGCATTTCCGAACATAACAGCAATATTGTACAGGTCATTTCATTTGTTTTTGTTCGCCTGAGCACTAGTTCACCAGCCAGCAAATGTGTGTGCGTGTGAGATGCGTTGTGGCTGTAATGGAGTATTGAGTTAGACTTTCAAAACTGCTCTCCAAAATAAAGCAAACTGGAGCTTCATTGGGCTTTTCTGTCTTCCACCTGAATCCAAATGTCTGGAAATTGTGGATAAACATTCAAAGGCAATACTTGTGATCTTTGTATTACAGTACAGCTGTGTAAACTTCCGGGACAAAGAACGGCAGTACTGTAACTTAAATGTCTGCTTGATGAAACATTTCAGAAACCTTGGAATAGGAACAAAACAGGATTCACTTGTGCCCGCTTTTAGTGTAAAGAACAAAAGGTTAAGTTATGCCTCCATTACGCCACCATGTCCGTCATTAATGCCTAATGTTTTATATTGTAAATTGATATTTTTTAAATTATTGGCACAGTCTCCCCTTGTTTTATGTCAAAAAATAAAGAAAAGTGCATTATTGCCCATGCTGCCTAGGTTGGCCTGGGTTGTATTTTGAAGAGGCCACTTCCTGTCTGTCCTGGAATTGTCAAGTAGTCGGTACTGCAGCGCCAGTGTAGCATCAAAAGCGAATATGTGTGCTTCTTCACACTGAACTCCTGCGACGAGCTGCAGACCCGCCTGAACCCTGTGCCGTGCAGGACGGAGGTCACAAAATCTTAACTGTAGATTTTCAACTTGAGTGTTTTCCCATGTCTACTAGCTCTAAATTCAGCCAGTTTTAACCTCTGCATCAGCGTCACACCCCACCCTCCACCCAAGCCTTGATATTTTTTGGGTTTTTGTTTACATGTCGAGTCGCCTCTTTTACGGCTAAACACCCCTGGCTCCTCTTCATCTCCTCATGCGAGTATGAACAGAGCAGCTTCATCACTCTCACACTAACAAAAGGGGGTGATGCATGCTTTTTAAAAATGTGTCGCCTTGACAATCCGAGCTGGTTTAGTTTATTTTAAAGCGTCTGGAATCGAAAGAGGGAGGATATAGAAGAACTTGATAACATGCCTCACTCATAAAGAGGACGAGCTGTCACAAGGGGTCGCAAAATGTTACATGCCTTCTTAAACGCACGCTGGCGTCAAAGCTTTCAGAGGACAAACAAAATCTCGAAGCATTTGCTTTTACACAATATTCTAACCTTTCTGTCTGTGTCTGGTCACATTAGTTTTACTCTTCCAAAAGCAGCTGTTCTTGTGTTTTTATATAAAGAGCTCTGAACAATGTATGTATCCTCTAATATGCCAAATGTCTTTTATAATGTAGTTTTCATGCACTGCTGAACAGAACAGGGCAGAGTGAGAGGCAGCTTTAAAAAAACAAAACAATGTGTGGAGCCCTTCTCTGTCGCACTCAGCCTTACTTCTCCTTAAGACTATTTGGCTGTTTGCACTACAGAGTGCTAATCTTTGTTTATCTCACGCATTTCATCCTCGCTCTTTGTGTTTGTGTATGTACATTTGGAGTTTTCTCGCTCCTCCCCTTCCCTTTTTGTTTTTAACGTGCTTGGCTTTGCTGCAGTCGGATCACTTTGTTTTTGTTGTCACGTCCTTTCCTCCTCTCCTCCGTGCACTCTCTCATGCTCACTGTATCTGTGTTTTATTCTAGTAAATGGTAAGCAGAGGTGTCATTGTAGTAGTATACTCAGTGCTCAAAGGGTTGCTGATGGTAGAAACCTGTGCCGTTTAACATTTAGCAATAATATCAAAACAAAGGGGATTTTTTTTTTCGATAACATGTAAGTTTTGTTCTGTACATATTGCAGCTCCACATCATGCTCAAATCTGTATGTCTTTAAAGAAGAAAAAAAAAACAAGAAAAAAAAAACTTGCAATATTGGCATAAAAATGAGAAATAAAAAAAATGTGATATAAATTCTCACTTTGTGTATGTTTTTAATCATCATCAGAAACTTAAGCAGGTATGTTTTAGCGCTTTTACTCCATGTCATTTAATTCTGGAACACATGAAGACAAAGTTGTTTCTTTTATGTAAAGATTAACATTTGTATCTTTCTTCCTCCTGTGACAGTTTAACGTCTCCCAGTGGCTGCAGGGTGAAGGTGGGCGGGGCTTTGTGCTCCGACCAAGCCCAGATGGAACTCCTAACCCCATGATGAAGTCCCAGCAAACCCCCCGACCCCCTTCCCACCACTTGTCTGGGCCCTAATGCCCCCCTGCCCTTTAGATCCACTTTTATTAAGGCTGTTAATATCTCCAAGTTGCTCTGCCACAGGTGTTTGCTGACACTGTCGCACACTCTGCACCTAAGATATATGGTCAAGCAGGCGTTGGTTAGTCCTAGATGGATCATAGGTTTGTCACAAAACAATGCCATTCTCAAATGTACATAATAAACCAGTAAAATTATTTGTTTACATTCAATTATGTGCACACAAATTTATGAGGACTTTGGTCAAGACGGGAATGTTACCATGCAGGAAAATAAATCCAGCATTCTCCATCAAACATAAAAGTAAGAATTTACAGAGCAATATTAAAGCCATAAACGTCAAATAGCAACACACTGATACAAGAGAACTTAATGGGAATAGTTTGCTACATGCAGCTATATTTAACAGTATGAATCTGTGGAAATCAGGCGGGTGATGCCGGGAGTTTGCTCTTTGAAGATGCAGGTGTTCAAAGTCCCACAAAATGATAAGGCCTCTCCAGTTCCTGTAGTACACACAGTACAGCCCTCTTAGGCAGGCACACACACACACACACACACACACACACACACACACACACACACACACACACACACACACACACACACACACACACACACACACACAGTGGGTCAAGGACGAGTGCAGAACTATTTGTGACTAACTTGAAGCTGCTGAGCGTGGTTACGCTGCTGAAAATGACAAATGAATGCCTGTTTACAAGTTTGAGTGTTACACTGAGCCCCTGGCAGAAATTAAAGGGCCATACCAGTGAGCTTTACTACAAATCATGAATAGTTTACAATTCCTGATGACCTTTATGTTAAGACTTGCTTTCCTAGCTTTCAGTTCTTAGTTTGCAGTTATTTTCCATACAGCAAATCACACAGTTGTCAAGGTGAATGGTAAAGGAATAGTGTATTTGCTTCCGCATCAAGTAGTCTATAGAGCCGGAGCTGGGGGGGTGATTATGTTAGCTTAACAAACATAGCATTAGTACACAAACAGAACGGGCTTGCTCTTACGTTTCTGTTTGAGTATGGCTTAAACAAAGGATATGCCGAGTATTCATTAGTCACTTTTAGAGGTGTTGGTGGTTGTACTTTGTGCACTGGACAGACTGCGACCAGTTCCTAATCACAAATCTGCCTGCCTCTCATCACAGGTTAACATGGGTAAGAGAGTGGTATCCATCTTGTCATCTAATTCTCAACAACAACAACAACAAAAAAAGATAATGAGCCAAAATGTCAACATTACATTATTGTTGAGACTTGATGCACTGTGCTTTAAACTGCAATAATGAAAGTATGGTGGATTACACAAGTTAAGAGAGTTTCAAAAGGATTTTTTCCTATTGGACAGAATTGAATGGCAAGCAGTGGCTCTCTGGATAGTAGGTAATGTATATATAAAAGATGTTTTGTAGAATTGTTATCAGTCATTCTACCTGGGCTTAGTACTTTCTGCAGGTTCTTTCTTGAAGAACCAGGTGGGAGACCTTGGTGTAAAAAAACAAAAACTGCCTGCCTACCACACAGGACGTGGTAGAAGGAACACCTAAAATGTTTTAAGAGAATATACAGAGAACGGTAAACTACATGCTTCATAAAAACATTCTTGGTTTTAAATGATCAAGCATCAGTCAGCTTCCCTGTACACTGCAAGCTTCAGCTACCGTACCCACGTCACATTGCACTTCAAGCTAAAGCAACATAGCTGCTCACAAACGGATCCTATAAGCGCTGTGAGGGCTTTACATTAAAACAGTACAACGCAGATTCCCTTCAAGTGTTTGCACTCAGGTATATCAGTCCAGTTTAAGTCGACTCTGATGCACGGATGCCAGTGTAGGTAAAGCGTGTGCTGGGTCCGTTTGGCGAGTAGTGACCGTTCTGCTCAGTGGTCTTTGGCCCCGCTTTTGATTTGACTTCCCTTTTGGCCACTGTGTTTCCAGGTGACTTCTCTAAGCCACTGCTCTCTCCGCTGCTCCTCCCGAAACAGCTGCAGCAAGTGAAGGTAGTCAGCATGCCCTGGCGGAAGCGCTTGTTCATGAAGCAGTAGATGATGGGGTTGACGCAGGCCGACATGTAGGACAGCAGGTGGATGAAGGAGATGGGCGCACCGGTCAAATGGTACGTCGGGCGCTTGTCAAAAGCCTTCCACGCGTTGACCACAAAGACAGGAGTCCAGCAAAGGAAAAAAAGGAAGACGATGACCAGGAGCATGCGGATCACACGCTTCTTGGCCATCAGGTTGGATGTAGCGTTGCTGCCACACACACGCACCACCACAGGCATGCTGCCGGAGTTGGCGACATTGCCTGTACTCACTGCGATGCTCTTCTTTTTCAGTGGCTGCAGGTAACAGCCATCACTGTCCCCTGGCTTGATGCTTCCAGTGCTGGATTGTCTGTCTGAAAAGAGTGTGCTAGTTTTAGCAGAAGGATAAAAGTTCCTGGCAACACTTTTATGACTTTAAGAGTTGGAGTTAAGTTTGTCAGGATTTCTAGTAAAAATGAAACTCCTCATTATGGTAATATCAAAAAATGTCTGGTGATATTTAATATCATTTTTATTGCCTAAAAACACATGAAGTGACCACAAGCAAAGGTGAATTAATCCCACTATCAAACATTGTCTGTAGAGCCCAATAGTTATTCTCATTTATGTTAATGAAAAAGAAAAAGTCTGGGTCCTTTCACTGGATTTGTTGATGACACATAAAATACTAATCAATTCCAGACTTTTCTGTCAAATAAAAAAAAAAAAGATTAAAGATAGATTTACTCACCTTGTATGTTTTATTTTCATACCTCTGCAAGATTTTCTGTTGGACAGCTCAGACTTGATGCCCCGGTAGAGCTCTAGGGAGATGAGTCCATAGGCTGTCATCATGACGATCCCAGGGATTAGGAAGAGCAGCAGTAGCAGAGACACGTACCTGAGAGGAAGTGAAGGCAAACAAACATTCACTGAGTTTAAATCAACACAGGAAAAATGCTTTCGTCTTATTAGAGCCAAAACATGTAATTGAAATTAATGTGCTTTTATTTTGAAGAGCTGCCAGAAGATTTCCCCATGTGGTGAGAAAATAAGGGGGCATCTGAACTTAGCATTGGGGCAGTTCTGCTGCTAAACTACACCCTGGTGGGAAACTGAAGGTATGATGCTACCATTTATTTTCAGCTCACCAGGACTGCTGGATGACCTCATTGGGCCAGATCAGGCGGCACATGTTTCCGGTGCTGTTGTCGAAGCGGGTAAAAGACATGAGGGTGCTAGAAATGGGGTAGGGCAGCATCAGGATAAAAGAGGCCACCCAGCTGGCAGTGATGACTTTGGCTGCGTGGGATTTGGTCTGCCATGTCCTGGAGGTCAGCGGGTTGCAAATGGCACTGTAGCGCTCCAGAGAGATGGCCACCAGGTTGAAGGTGGAAATGCTTACTGAGACACCTGCACAGGACAGAACATCCAGACAATGTTGAGCTCCAATTGGCTGACGTTTTTCAAAGCTAATATAAAGACACATATAACACCATAGCTATTTGTCTAAAACATCAGATGAACAAATGTTTAAAATGTCTTTTCATAAACATGTATAGCTTACACTTTCTTGCTATAAGGTAGAAGAGGAGATTGATAACACACGACAAAAGCTAAGCAAGGTGTTCTGTTGATAAAGCTAGTGATTATGTTACATGAATGTAGCCTATTTTTACAATGTTTTGTTAATAGAAACACATTAAGAAATTAATTTCACAATCAGATCTTCATACATCTATGCAGTTCACTGCCAAGGATATTTTGTGACACACGGGATGGTCTTGTGATTCTATGGCACATCTATATTGTATTAAATTTAACATCTGAGTAGTGACAGAGCACATCCAGCACTGCCTGCTACCAAATCATCATTAACTATAAATACATTTATATATTGCTGCGTATCCTCCGAGAGGAGCGACACATAAACAGATAACACGGACAAATGAGGTCATTCTGGAGCACGTTGCTCTGATTTCACTAAACAGAACAACAGGAAGTATGTAGAAAAATGAAAATATCATTTCCTAGCGGACATATAATCGGATGAAACTGACATATTAGCAAAGGTGCACCACCTGTAATGACTGCACCTTAAAACAAACTCCCAGATAAGTCTGACTCAACTCCTTTGATACCATCTGTGTGAAAGATTTAAAATGTTTAAATTAAAGCAAATGAAACAAAAACTATGATAAAATACAATATGTGTTGTCATAGACCAATGAAGTAACATGTTAAAAGAATAATTATTGGTTTAAAAGAGTTGTTAGCTGCTTTTGTGAACATATAGAAGGAAATGAAGGCAAGAGCTTCAGTGGAGCCCGTTACTCCATGTCATGGGAGGATAGTTATTGTTGTCAGTGGTGTTCCCTATAAAGGTTTAGGCTTTTGTATAAATTATTTTATTGACCTTTAAATATTGAGACGCTAGTAATGGTCTTACAGTTACATAGGCTACGTCAGTATGGTTCTCCCTTTAAAAAAATACATTCAAATTTCTTATTGAAAACGATTAAAACTGCATATCCTCCTTTTTCCTCATCGAAAAATCCAGAATCTTGGCTTACGCAGAGTTTCAAGTTCCCATATTCCATTTGTGTAACTTCATTATCGAACCACGATGAGTTCTGATCTCAAACATTCTTATATTTGAGTCTTAAACTCAGATTTACATTGTGCACAGCTAACACAAACATAGGCTTTTGGGTGGAGAGGCACTTTAGAGATTTGTGTGAACTGTATCCTTCATTTCCAACCTCCATTTCCATTTTGCTGCTCAGACCTTGTAATTATGTGTGAATGTAATTTTAAGGATGAATCTAACAGGAAACAGCCAAGATTGCGCACAAAAATCACAAATGTATTATTACCCAGAGAAAGAGCTTCTGCTGGTAATATGGCTTTGGGTAAATCTACACTTTGTGACCAGGGCGTTTTTTTTTATTTCATTAAAGCACCAGGAACATTTGAACATGCAGGGAAATTACTTTTGCACAGCAGACAGCCTAAGTTGACTCCCACTATTCTCTCTCTGACTTATAATACAATTACCAGTGCCATAAAAAAAAAAGAAATTCACCAGTGACACTGGGAGTTGAATCATTTTGCCATGAACATGATAAAAGTATTAAGACATGAGAAATGCTGATATCTTTCAGTATGAACGTTTTACACATTTGACTCAAACTGGGAGGCAGAAAAATAGAAGCAATAATGTTTTATATTTTAATTGGAGATGTAGTCACTCCTACGAACACATGAAAACAGTGCACATTTAACTGTAATTAAAAGCATTCAGGCTTCGAGCCACTCCAGGGTACTGGAGAGGAGAATTCGAACGATAGTCGAACCTCGGATTCAGGAGGAACAATGTGGTTTTCGTCCTGGCCGTGGAACACTGGACCAGCTCTATACCCTCTTCAGGGTGGCGGAGGGTTCATGGGAGTTTGCCCAACCAGTCCACATGTGCTTCGTGGATCTGGAGAAGGCATTCGACCGTGTCCCTCGCAGCGCCCTGTGGGGGGTGCTCCGGGAGTACGGGGTCCGGGGCCCTTTGCTAAGGGCTACCCGGTCCCTGTACGATCGGAGCAGGAGCTTGGTTCGCATTGCCGATAGTAAGTCAGACTTTTTTCCAGTGCGTGTTGGACTCCGGCAGGGCTGCCCTTTGTCACCGGTTCTGTTCATTATTTTTATGGACAGAATTTCTAGGCGCAGCCAGGGGCCGGAGGGAGTCCGGTTTGGGGACCACAGGATTTCGTCTCTGCTTTTTGCAGATGACGTTGTCCTGTTGGCCCCATCAAACCAGGACCTCCAGCATGCACTGGGGCGGTTTGCAGCCGAGTGTGAAGCGGCTGGGATGAGAATCAGCACCTCCAAATCCGAGGCCATGGTTCTCAGCCGGAAAAGGGTGGCTTGTTCCCTTCAGGTTGGTGGAGAGTTCCTGCCTCAAGTGGAGGAGTTCAAGTATCTTGGGGTCTTGTTCACGAGTGAGGGAAGGATGAAACGGGAGATTGACAGGCGGATCGATGCAGCTTCTGCAGTAATGCGGTCGATGTACCGATCCGTCGTGGTGAAGAAGGAGCGGAGC
>NW_018127992.1:245884-256842 GCF_001952655.1 Monopterus albus
TGGAGGAAGTGTCTGGAGAGAGGGAGGTCTGGGCATCTTTGCTTAGACTGCTGCCCCCGCGACCCGGCCCCGGATAAGCGGAAGAAAATGGATGGATTGATGGATAAAAGCATTCAAGGCCTATTATCATAATTTCACTCACCCATGAAGTACGTGACCAGTTTGCACATTCCGATGCCGAAGATGAAGTTCCGCATGAGGTTGGGGATGAACGTGAAGGGGATGCAGACCAGAGAGACCATCAGGTCACTGACGGCCAGAGACAGCAGGAAGAGGTTGGTGACGGTCCTCATGCGTCGGTTCCTCACCAGGACCGCGATGATAAGGCTGTTGCCCAGAACGCCGAGGAGGAAGATGAGGCTGTAGAGGACAATCCGCACTGTCTGGTTGATATCTTGAGAGGAGCAGGAGAGTGAGGAGAGACATGGATGCGCACAAATAAACTCTGTGTACGTCAATATGACATTTCATTCTATAACCCAATGTTCCTTAAATACTCACACACAGCGACTTACATGCAGTAATTTAGTGCTCAGTATGTGCGGAGTAGTATTTTAATTTGCTGGGTTGTCACAATAATAATCCATATGAATGAATGACACTTTATTATAGACTCAAGGTCAAAATTCAAAAACTAAAAAAAGCAATAAAACACAAATGTAATTTGTTAAGCTGTTTCATCTTTAATGTTGTGTTTTAGCCACACAAATGTACAAAGTTGGTGCTGTTTTGTGGCCGAAGAGTAAAATGGCAGTTTTGTTTGCCTGAACTAGTGACAGCACATGTACAATACATCTGGGGAGGACTGGAGCCATGCGCGTAAAGCGCACAGAAGCAGAAAGCGCCTAAAGCAGTCGCTTTATGCTAGTTTGGCATAAAGATATAAATGCCTGAATAAAATTATCACTATTCCGCAGGGTGTTTCATAGCATTTAGAGTAAAAACAATATACATATATATATTTTTTATTGACTATACCTTTAGGCTCGGGCGGGGGTTTCGGCTCGCTCTCGCACTCCGAAGTATTCTTGATGCCCAAATTGCATAAAATCCTGCTGAGATCCGTTGAATTCATGAGCATGTCATGTAGTGTAAACGTCTCCATTTCGCGTTCACTCTTATAGCCTCAAGTAAAATCTGTCATATGAACAGCATTCGTCATGCTCATGCAAGAAAGTAAATGCGCCAAAGGTCAGGATGTGGCAAATTATAAGTATCCACTGAATCGATTTTAGAAAGAAAATGATGGCTTAATAAACAAGTTTCCGTGCGCTCAGTTTGGTGCGCTGCGCGCCACTGGTGTTTCCAGCTACTGACAGCATGTGGACGGATCCTGCTCTTGAGTGATCAGCCCGCCTTTAGGGTCTGTGCAAGTCAGTATCTCTCTCTCTCTCTCTTTTGTGGTAATAGAGGTTGTGCACAGTGTTAAGGAGACATAGGAGGCGAATCCTCTGTATTCCTTACTAACTCCATATTATTTCAAAGATTTCTTATTTTCATGATCACTTAGAAGAGAGAACATACTGAAGCCAAAATGCGTGACTTAAATTAGTTAGAAATATCTGATGCCCGGTGTCAGCACACTTCTGCACTAGGCTATGTGGCTCTCTGCCACATCTCAACGCATGGCATCGCCTGCTGTGGCAATTCATGCGAAAATGTCAGCAACAATTCGGAAGCTCATTGACTCGGGCTGTAATTGTTCCGATGGGTGGAGAGACAGGCTGTCATTACGGCCCCGGCAGCGCCAACTCCAATATTTTTGAGTCCGTCACATGTTCAGAATAGCACACAGCACTGTCACACCCCATGACAGAGCCAAGTAGTAATTATCGTCTTTAATGTTGTTTGATGAACTCCTTGAGAAACATCAGTAAGTAATAGGAGTAGACCTTCTTGGTATGTGCCGTGGATGTAGGGAATGGAGGGGAATATACTAACACAACTAGTCTTTGGACCAGTTAACAGCAATATATTGTGATGTGATGCTTTCCATCACCATGTTGTCTGTGTTGAGTAGCTCCTCCACCTGGAACTGTTTGCCCTTGTAGTTATTCTGTTGTTTGTTCTTCCAGTATTTATTATCAAAGACGTGGCACCGCTCACATCATGATTCTGACTGACAAACTCTTCAATTTCATCATTCCTTTAGGGAGCTGGTCTCCATGTGTGAAGACAATTACAGCATATTTTAGAGCATCTTCAGAGAAATACTGACATATTTTAGTGATGACAGCCTACGCCTGCTTTGTGAATGGATTCACTAAGTAACATTTTGAATGTAGCAGAGTACTTTTACTTGTAGCAGAGTACTTTTACATTTATTACTACTTCATTGGTTTTGTTATTTAAACTATGCACAGTGACAGTAATCAGTCTATCAAATAATATGACCATACAGAAATCATACTAATATGGCTGTCAGATAAATACAGTTCAGAAAAAGAGTAGCCTACAGTATTTCCCTCTGAAAGCACAAGTTTAATTTTGTACTTGAGTAAATGTTCCTAGTTACATCCCATCACAAATGCGTTTGTGAAATGTATGTAGACCTATGAGATCACATTTTGTATGGCACATGCGTCATATTTAATGTGTGGGCATAAAATAAGATAAAATAAATGATAACAACTAGCTATTTTTAGTAAGAAATGTAAACCGCCCTGTGATATTGGTCTCGGAACAGATCTTCAGCTCGGAACTAAAGTACCGGGTTTTTATTTCCCCTGCACGCTCCTCGGTTGCTAAGTAACCACTGCGGTGGGAAGATGCGGCACCGCCTCGTAGTGCTAACGTCTAGCAAATCAAATTGTGCCGTTTTCGACGCAAAACTACGTTAACGAGCATTGACGCGCAGGATGGACGAGGACACAGAGTTATCTCTGACCATCGCTCAGATCATCCAGCGGCTGAAGGGAAGCCATTTACACTCTCAGCTAGAGAGACACGCCAAAGTGAGTTAGCTAGCATGTAGCCAACGGTGCGGAGCCGAGCAGGTTGCTGTCAATCTCAAGAGTGTCGTGAACAGCTGAATTTGTACTTCTCATTCAACATAAAGCCATGTAACGTATAAAAACAACACATCTTCCTTTTCTTTCTCTCCTAAATATCAATGTAGGAGTGTTTACATCAACCTGAGATAAAACTGGAGTCTCTTAAAGAGGACGTTCGCAGTTTCCTCAAAACAGCGGGTGGGTCATTGACATATTTTCAGTTTATACAACACACACAGCTACAGCTCACTCATTAACATACTAATTAACTTACTGTTGTCAATTTTAATGCTTTGCAGGCTGGGAAAGGAAGCTCCAGAATGCTGTATACAGAGAACTGCATGTGTAAGTGACATTTAGCCTAAAGTGAGGTTTATATGAAGCACCGGTTTACACAAACACTGCAGACACACTTGACTATACACACTCAGGCATGGACGAATTATGAGGCAGAGTGTTTTAGGTTTGATTTTGTGCCTACTGGATATTGTCTACCCAGGTGTTTCCTGTTTCATATTGTACATAATTAGCATGTTGCCTGGCACTGCTTTTTGTACACATATTTGTACCTTAACTTGTTTTCTGAGACTCAGAGGAATGTGTGGTATGTGGTTTAAACAGAGGGATGGCAGCACAGGCCCAGTTTGTTGCTTGTTGTCGTCACCTTCCCCCTTCAGTGTTATTGGACTGATAGATTTACTCTTGTTTTTCTGACATTGAGGCTGTCAAGAGACACTATTATTATTACTCCATAATTATCAAGGTGTATGAGCCTCGTTTTAACTCTTTATAAGTATCAAATTACTAAATAGCTCCAGTAAGCAGCTTTGAAAAGTCCTCGACTGTAAATGCAAACTCTCTTACCTTTAAAACGTCTTCCTTCCTCTCTTGATGCTCAGACTGAAGCATAGGTTCCTTACTTTTAAAGGTTGACATATAACATTGGCTAATGCCGCCTCCTTTTGGCCATTATTCATCTCTGTGGGCTATTATGGGTGTTTAGATTACGCTAAACGTTGTTTAATGCACTGAGACCTTGAGTCATTCAATATGCCCTGAGCATGCTTAGCCAAGCACAGACATGAGACATTTGCCGTATCTGATGGAGCTGCATGCTGACTAATCTGAGCTCCATGTGCACAACACAGCTTACTTAACATTTCATTTGCCTTTTGCTTTATAATACATTTTTTGAGAAATGTCTTGTTATTGGCTTCAGTTCCTCAAAGCTGTCAGGCTTTAGTTAAAAAAATTCCAGTGGTATTTTTGTGTTTACTCAATCAAGCTTTGGTCTGTTGGTCCAGTAGAGCTTGGCATCTCCTCCCTTCTGTTTGCTTATTCTAGCCAGGTGCCCCTAAGCCATCCTGCAGCTCCTCCAGAGCATCTCAAGGAGCCACTGGCCTACATGCGCACGGCACAGGTCGGTCTGTCTCCTCTTATTGCTTCACTCCTCACTTGGTCTTCTTCTCTCTGACTCTTGATTTTTTTTTGCTGGGTGAAGTCAGGGGTTGACCTGCTTTTTTTTCCTCACTCAGCTATTTGGAATCTGTGTCTGAAGCCAGGAATGTGTGTGTGTGTGTGTGTGTGTGTGTGTGTGTGTGTGTGTGTGTGTGTGTGTGTGTGTGTGTACTGTCTTACACAGGCCAGCTGGGAGAAGCGTGTGCTCAAAAGCCTGAACAGCATGAGCACAGAGCTGGGTGTGCCTCTGGCCCGCAAGGTAACAGTCATGGCTAATGTAGCGTAATTACAGTGGCTGATAATTCATGTTCTCTGGCTGCATCTTTTCTAATGCAACATGTGTGTTTGCATAGTGCATCTTAACAATATGTCATTGTAACACAAAGTTGACTGAGCTCTGAATTGTGGCTAAACTGTGGCAAGAGCTAAGCCTAGTTAGTTCACAATGATTCAGGAACTTTAGACTGATAATAAGCAGGCAGTGCTGTTTGAAATCTGTTAATCAGTATTATTATTTGGTTCTGTGCACAAATGATTGTGTTAATGACCAACAAAGCACATTTTGATGTGACATGTATTAAGATTGCTTCTGTTTAGGCTCTGTGGCATCTGTTTGTTAAACATAACTCTTTCCGCCCACTTCACAGAGGCCAGCAGAGGTGCAGATGGAGCTGACCCACAAATGGAACGAGATGGGAACAGATGAACCAGGTCTTGAGACATTACCCAGGGGTTTTTCCCTGATTAGTTTGCTTTTTATGATAGATTGGTGTTGATGTGGCTGTGCACCAGAGCATCGGCCAGATACTGGTGCATTTAACATCAGCCAGATCTCCACTTCCATGTTTGAATATTAAACCTGTATTTATCCAGTGGAGGTTTCCTAAGGCTTGTGCTCTACTCTGCAACATCTAAACAGGGGATAGTAGAGTTTCCAGATGTTTCTCTTAGTATTTTGTCTTTACAGATAAGGCAGTTGCTTGCTTCTGCAAGGTTTCTGAGGTCTAAATCACATCCTTGGGGCGAGAATAGAAAAAGCACATTGACACATTTACTATGCATCTTGACTTGCCTAAAATCACAGTGCTACCTAATAGCTACAGAGCTGCTACAGTGAGCATTTGTTCCCAGTTTAGGTTTATGCCAAAAGAATTCTTAAGGGGAAATCATGCGGTATATTAATATTTGTCTCTCAGTCAATCAACCATTTGCGCTTCATGCTAGTACATGCACAAAGGACACGGTAACCTTCTGTCTTAACAATGCTATCACACCTTAGCGCTGTATAATAACATTCAGGACTGTGTGCCGTCTCGTAGCTATAAACACTTTGGAATAAAGAAGCTGTCCAGGCTCCTTGGATAGAGCTGCGATAACGAGCATCACCACTGCTTCCATCTAGAACCTTAATGCACGCTTTTTCTGGGGATGTCACGGCACTTGAATTTGCTGCTGTGCCACATACCGCAGATGGAAATCATGCTTCAGTGGCTGGAAGTGCCTCAGCTGTTCTGAGTTTTGTAAAAGGTGCCACCTCTGACTGTGCAAACTCAAGTCAAATGTCACAAACAGTTGAACCAAGTTCAAGTTGATGACATGAACTTCATGGCTGGATGCATTTGTGTAGTCTAGATTTTACAGCTGTTACGCCTATTCTGAAATTGCATATGTAAACGTGTACATTTGTCAGCTGGAGAAGTGTCCCCTATAAGTGGTACTATCGGCTTATCGCATGTACCCCAACAAAACTGAGTACACCCTAAATAAATACAGAATAAAATCCCCGCCTAGTGAAGGGTGTACTGATGTTTGTTACAGTTAGTTCTTAAATGTTGTAATTGCTTAACCTTTTAGTGACCAGAGGTGTGCCCAGTTTTGTTGTATACTGTATTGTATTCCTATTAAAGTGTTTGTATTTCTGCAGATTTAAGTCGCTTTAGGCCTGTCTATGCACCCAAAGACTTTCTGGAGGTAAGCAGATTCTTTGTTGTTCAGGGTATTCAGCATAGATGAGCTCCACTATACTACATTAATGCATTTTTCTTATACAGGTGTTGATCGGTTTGCGGAACCCCAACCATGATAGCAGGGAGGATGTCAGTGCCAGGAGCCACTGGGGCCTCATCCAGGTTCCTCTCAATGTCCAAGATATCCCCCAGCTGGTAGGGACCCATGTGCATGTCTGGTTTGTAGCGTTCACTCATATATATGTGTGTGTGTGTGTATATCTGCAATTAGTGACCTTGTGAGGTCAGCACATATAACATATCCTATTAAGGCACCCCAGGAAATGCACAATGGATTTGAAACCTGTAGTTGGTATTTTTTGTGTTAAACTTTCAGAGACAGACCTACTCAGAGCTGAACCTGAGCACTGGGCAGCTGGGGATTGATGACCATGCACACATCCATCCAGGTAGTTAGAAAAAGTGCAAATATACTCATTTGTTCACCATTGTGCTCGGGAAAAGGGGACATTTGCTCATTCATTTTAAGAGTTAGATGAGAAGATTGATATGTCTGGACTGTGAATACGTAGTTTGAACCT
This sequence comes from Monopterus albus, assembly GCF_001952655.1. Classification (NCBI taxonomy): domain Eukaryota; kingdom Metazoa; phylum Chordata; class Actinopteri; order Synbranchiformes; family Synbranchidae; genus Monopterus; species Monopterus albus. Next base: position 252,884 of record NW_018127992.1, read on the forward strand.
ATGACTGTTAGGTTAGCTTAGCATAAGGACTGGAAACTGGTACACCAGCTCTGTCCAAATGTAACAAAATCTCTAAGGCTTGCAAATTAACATATTACAACATGACATTGTTTTACATGGAGTTATTTGCCTGACTAGTTCTTGGTCAGATGCAGTAATTTCCTGTAATCTCTGTGAGTTTGCCAGGTAGCCAGTGGAGACCCAGTTTTTGTGTTAGCCAAGCTGCTGGTTGTAGGTCCAAATTTACTGGAACATTATGAGAGCGTTTTGGAGCTTCTCATCTCCTGTAGCTCAGTACAAAAAAATTTCTTTTAATTCCTTTGATAATCCAGCTGGTTCTTCTCTCTTTTCTGCCAGTGTTTAATCATAAATACTTTGACATAAATGTTTACCTAGTAACCACTGTATTTTAATGGTTTATAAACCACACTGGTCTGATAATCAACCTGTGTTTTTTTTAGCTGCGCCACATGGCTGTCTGGAGTTTTTCAAACTATATTTCTGCTAAATCCAGATACTGACATAGTTACAGTCTGGTGTTTAGGCTTTAAATAGAATCACATCTTCATCTTGTAAATCAGAGATAACATTAGTTTGAAGAACCCAGACACTACCACACCATTGCTGATTAATCTGTTTTGCTCTTCCTTCTCAACCCTGTGCAGATTTGTTTGAGAGTGAGTACTTTCAAATCGGGAAAAAAGGTTAGTGTTTGTTTTATTGCTTTAGGTTGTTTTATGTTGACGTTTCTTCTGTGAATAGTTTTTTGTTGGTTTAATTCTTTGAGATATTTCTTTACAAATTGATACAAACTGCATTCAGGTATACTGGGATCTAAACACCAGATGCAGCAGAGGCTGCCAGGAATATCATTGCTTAATCATTATTATTACTGACTGAGACAGTATTTACTTTCCATAACTTATTTTAAGTAGAGGAGCCACAGACTGTAGTTGCAGCCTAAAGTCCATCTTTTTTGATTTTTGTGTTTCATATTTGTACTTAATTTATCCCTTCAGATACCTTGAATTTATTTTTACATTAGAATCTAATCATAGCCACTGTCAAATCTGTTTTTAAAAAAATAAGAATAAAGGCTGAAAAAAAAAATCCAAATACTGGTATAAAAGTATACACCAAGCACAAAAAACTCCCTAGTGGCTCCTGCCGTTAATGAATCCTTCTCCTCTGCTTCTTAGAGGGGAACTTTAACTTTCAAATCATGGCTCTGCTATGAACCCAGTGTAAACACCTACCTTATTATGGACACCAATCAGACATCAATTGACATAAGTCCTTAAAGCACAAGCTGTATTTTGTTTACACAAGGTCCTGGTTCACTATTTCTTCCTTGGTTGGCTGTGTATTGGCTCCCTTGCTGCGAGTTGTGTTCTAGACCAAATATAAAGCACACTCAAATAGGAAATTTAGGAGGAGAGGAGTGTGTTAGTTTATATAATGACTGGCCAACACCTTAAGTCAAGGGTTGTGTGTTTTCAGCTACTGTCACAATAGAGATTTAAGGCAGAATGGCGATGTGGGGGAGGTTGTTTCCAACATGTGCATGAGTGCTCTTTTGAGAGTTATGTAATGATCTCTGTTATGGCAATGTCTTTGTTATGATTGTTGTTATATTTTCAAACTGATGGAATTAAATTGTGAACCTGTGAGTACCTGTGAGCAGGACAGTGAAACCCCAATACATAGATGGTATAGTGGCCTACACGCCACATCTTTTAGGTCAGGATCCCTCTTGATGTTTACCTGACAGATGTATTTTGTGCTTTCTACAATTTCACATGCACTGTGAATGCATCATTCTGCCAGCAAGCCACAGGGGTTTTATGTTGATTTAACATGACAATCATGAGGTAATGCTAAAAGTTCATATCTACTCTAACCGTAGCACATCATAAAGTCGGTGAACTGTCTGAGTAGTGTTGGTTATGGTTGGTTAACAAAATAAACCAATGTTTGCTGACATTAGCTACCATGAGCTAACAGTCATACCAAACCAACCATGACTGTAGTGACAAAAGCCTGACTGGTGAATAACGGTGTGATCTGTTACATATAAACTCATTTTTTCATATTTAAGATGAATATCAAATCATTTCTTAGTTCACGGTCTCACTCAGACATGAGAGCCTGAAACCAGTGCAATGTTTTTGCTTGACTAAGCGATCAGTTTATTCTTTTTTGCTGAGCTCTAGATGAGATAATTGATTCCACTCTCATTTGGCACAGTCTTAAGTATGAAGTCAGTTTATTGGTAACCATAGCTTAGGGAAAAAGATTGGAAACAGGAGGAAACAGCCAGCCTGACTTTGCCCAAAGGAAAGAATATCCTTCTGCCAACACATCTACAGCCTCACTAATTAACACTTAATATCTTGTTTTATCAGTAAAAAAAATGAAGTGTAAGAATTACAGTTTGTGGTTTTAGAGGTGGTTTTGAAGGGGGGCCCGACTAGTTCTGGGCCGGGAGCAGTGACATTCTGGAGTCTTGTCATCATTGTGAGCTTTGCCAGGCAACCAGCAGAGACTCCAGGAAGTCCCTGCCAAACTTTAACTGATGGACGGATCCAGCCGAGGTGTTTGTGCTTGCTTCAAGTCTTCATACTAAGCTAAGCTGAGTGTCTCCAGCCTTTAGCTTCATATTTAATGGCCAGACATGAGGCTGGTAATGGTCTGCGCACCTAACCCTCAACAAGAAAGTGAATAAGTGGATGAAGGAAACTGACTCTGTCAGTGCCTTTTTGTTTCATGCAGACACCTGTCTCCTTCTCTCCACTGTCTTACCTTTTGTCCTATACTTGTCCAGTGATTGTGGAGCAGGACAGTGCCGCAGCACAGCAGTACAGCAGGCAGGGTTGCCCCACTGGTCTCCGGGCAGACCTATGGGCCCTCATCCTTAACTCGACTAACCAGCCACAGGTACTATATGCATACACATGCACACACAGCTGCGTTGCACCCTGGCGATGGCTATCGCTATCAGTTGTCAGTATTTGTCATAAAGCAGCCGTGCACACACAGCTGCAGTGATTCCCAAACTTCAGACCGCTGTCTGAATTTTTCAGCTCCAGCTGTTGTCAGTTAATGGTCAGGTCACTTTTTATTATGTCAGTGAAGAACAGCACTCATCATTAGTAAAGTAAAAATCAACTAACAGCAACTGACTTACAAGCTCTGCATAATCTGCGTATTATCCCTTGTGCTGTTTATCTTAGCTTGCCGTGGCTTGTCCCGTGTGTACACATGCTACGATAATCAAATGCTGGCGATTTAGCACAGTTAGCCCAAACAGAGCGGCTGTCTACCTGTGTGGCGAAGAGCTGTGTAAACGCTGGAGTCCAGAGTCTCCCGTTGAGGCCAAGTCGATAAAACAATGCTTGGGATGGGAAGATTGATTTCTGAGGGAGAGTTACAGTAACAGTCTGGAGATTGTCAGCATGGCTCTGGATTAAACAGTCAGTGTTGGCAGTGACAGAGTACGCATTGTTTTACATTTGAGTTGCCTGCATCTTAAATTATTTTAAGTTTTAGCAGCTATTGCTTCACAAACATGTTAAAAGAAACAGACTCTTACTGTTTCACTTACAGTAAGTAAGCGCTGAATAAACCCTGGCCCTTTTTCATATGCTACTATATCATCATAACCCTTGGAAAAATGTTACCAGTCTTTTATTATTTAATAATATTGTTTGTTTTGTGCCTCAATTCACATTGATTTTATTGTCTAGAAACATATCCAAAGTACAGTGGACTCACATTTTCATAGCAGAAATAAATATAATTTAACTCCATGTCATTTCTAATACAAAGATTATAGAAAAAAAAACACTCTACTGCTGAACAGTTTCTCTTGCAAAGATCCTGTGTTGAAAACAACAACAAAAATTCCTCGGATAGTCGAACCTCGGATTCAGGAGGAACAATGCGGTTTTCGTCCTGGC
>NW_018127992.1:257779-290373 GCF_001952655.1 Monopterus albus
GAGCTGGATAAGCGGAGGAAAATGGATGGATGAATGGAAATAAATATAATCACATATTTTAGATTTTTTTTTTTTAATCTCTTCCATTGATACTGTCCATATTACCACAGTGTCCTTTCTCACTCTTCCCAGCTCACTGCCAAGGTGCTTCACACCTGTCACAGAGGACGTTTTTATTGCTCCGTCCACCTTGTGTCCTGTTATCATAATCTGTCTCAAACCGGAGACATGTTTCAGTTCAGACATGTGGTTGGAAACACGATACCCATCCATTAAGCTTGGTTTTAGTCCTGCTGTCATCACTGGAAGGGAGAACATGTAAAATTGATTTACAAAGATCTGTAAGGGTTTAGTTAACATAACACACTTGGAAAAAAAAATCCCTTGATGTTTTTCAGGGAACTGGAACTTAGTAGGTTTGTTCAACTTCTTTAACAAACTTTTACAGCAGTTTAAATTATGAACAGTACCACCATTACTGGGTTTTGGATATGATCTTTAACATCTTTGCTGTTTCAGGATGTGATGCATTATGAACAGCTAAAGGCCGGAGTTATACATCATGACCTACTGGTGGACAACCTTATCTATAAGGTAAGCTCCTTTACACTGTCACTGTTCATGTTTATGAAGCTGCATTGCTAGAGTATTACCGTGGGTTAAACACATGCTGAAAGCTTTGGTTGTCTGGTGAATTTTGGCACCTTGTTACCTTGACATTTGTCCTGTGTAACATGAACTGTAATACAAAGGTTGTTGCTGGACAGAGTTTTACCGTAGTGTACAGTATGTTCAAAACGTCATGCTCTGCACGTTACAATCTGTAACATTTAATGGACATGTTTCTTCATTATGGGACCAAATATGATTCTGAGCGCTGTGTCCACCAGGATGTGAAGCTCACTGCCAGTAATGACGACTACTACTTTGTGTTTGAAGATTTCCTCTACCAGGTGAGCTTTCTTATTTCTAAGTCGCCACAATGTGACGTCTCTTCAAACATTTCAGCGTTCTGACAAACTTCCTACTGTACACTTTCCTCTTGGTTAACTTTTTTAAGAGACCTGGGTGAATCCACGCTCACCCCCAATCAGAAACTGGATTCTTTCACTACCTAGTGAATTTACCATCAGTCAATATTGACAGGCGATACCAGAGCTTTGTTCTTGGTTCATTTGTGTTTTCATCTGTTAGCTGCTGAATAAACCATTTGCTGAGTCTCTGTGCATGTTTATCAGCTGAGCACCAAAGGCAAACAGAGCAGTGACTATCTGACAAGCTAATAATAACAGGTTGTGTTCTTGGCGTGACTGAATATGTAACTGCAGATAAAGAAGACTGTGATCATTTGGTAAATGTCCTGATTGAGAGAGAAAACTATTTCTGGGTCATTAAATACACATAGGAGTTTTTGAATAATGGCAGTATTCTGGGGGACTTTTGTTTTTATTCATGTGATTTTTCCTCCTTTTATTGGCATAAGGGGCTGTTATGCAAACTGCTCTCATCTTCAGTTCTTAAATACAACCAAAATTTAACCACATCGCCTCTGTCCTCTTCATTTCAGCAAATAAGAGCTCAATCATCAATCATGACTTCTTTGACTACCCCAGACATATAAATTTGTGTCGCTTCCATGTCACATAAAGACGTTTCCGGAATGATGGCATTCCTCTTTAGCTGCGGTTACACATTCAGCCACGCCAAGAGCACAACCTGTTATTCTTAGCCTGTCAGTTAGGCACTGGTCTGTTTGCCTTTGCTGCTCAGCTGATAAACACGTATATGCTCAGCAAATGGTTTTCAGCAGATGATTGATGGGTACATAGGGGTAACAAGAACAAAGCTCCGGTATCCATGTAAATATTAACTGATGGTAAATTCACTAGGCAGTAAAGGAATCCACTTTGTCGGGGGCAAGACTGGATTCACCCAGTTCTGTAGAAGTTACACAAGAAGAAAGTGTTTCTTCAGAACACTTGAGAAGAACAGTATCCCAGAAATGTCTGAAGTCACATTATGGCCACTTAGGATGTGCACGTTTATCAAAATAAATATCTTTTAGTGTAGGAAATGATGTGCTCCTACAAAACAGTTTGTAAAATGTCTGTCAGTGTCATCAGACTCTGTTAAGTAGATAAAACATATTCTGAATGGTGATGTCATGGCAAAGTAGCTTATTTGCATGCACTTTTTTATGATTTTTAAAGAAGAACAAAAAGTATTTAGCTCTGTCCTAACAGGATGCCCCACCACCAGCAAAAAGGTCTTTAAGGGCAGACAGGAAGCAGTCTAGACACATCCTATAGTCCTCATCTGCCACCATTTTCTGTATTCTTCTATTAATGAGGCTCTATGAATTGCTGCCTATTTCATTTTTGCCAAGCCAGATGATTTTCCCCCAGAGGTAATTCATCTTAAGTGGTTGGTGGAATTGAAATCTCTTCTCAAAAAGACACAGAAAGGGACTGTAATGGAAAGAGCTCCCATTTGGAGTCATCTTGTGAAAGATGTGGCCACCTGAGGCCCGGTCATTGCCTACTTCAGTACATCCTGAAATTCTGGCTGCTTTAATAGAATTTTTACCCAGTAGGAAGCAGGGCAAGAAAGAGCTGGTGGTGGCCAAAAAAAGAACTAACTACTGTATTAAATATTGTTAATACATTATAAATATTATAATCAGGGAAGAATAATTGTATTCTGTAATGTGCATGCCATGAAAGAGGAGGAAGCCCACATAGCTTAGATAAGACTTCTTTAGCTTTAAAGGTCCTTACAAGTTTTGGAGATCTGTAAAATTTTGATCCAATGACAGATATCTATTTATTTTATTAATCTAAGAAATGTGTGTGTTTGTATGTTTAATCGCAGGTGTTGCTGTGTTTTTCTCGGGACACCGCCGTCTTGGAGCACTTTAAATACAACAGTGCCACGCCTCCCAAATCATACATCCAGGGTGAGAGACACCACGTCATCACATGAACTCACAGGCGCGCCACCACAAGCAACGGCCTTATACAGTGTATCTGACACAATACCTGTACAGTGATTAGCAGCCCCGGACATGGTGTTGTAGGTCGTGGTTGTTGATGTCACTGTGTCTGTTTCACAGGGAAAACAGGAAATGAGGAGTGTGCTGTTGTTTATCCTCCCAATGGTGAGCCTGCATCCTCATCATATTATTGTCTATGTACTGATAGTCAGGGGAAGATCTCAGAGGACAAATGAAATGGCAGAAGACTTGGTCTGTGTGCAAACTATTTAAAAATAAAGTATGGCATCCCTGTAAAATCTTGTGTATGAACTACATTGACAGAAATCTCATTCAACCAGGTGTAATCCCTTTCCATGGGTTTTCAATGTATGGTGAGTACATATGGTGTTAATGTGGTATTTTTCCAGGAGGAGCACAAAATGAGCCAGATATAACAGCGTGTGCCTGTGTAGAGGTTTGTGAATGAATTATTTATTTTCGTCCCTCAGTGGCGCCTTTGTGTTTCTTGTACAATGAGCCATCCAAGCTCTACAGCGTATTCAGGGAAATGTACATCCGCCACTTCTTCAGATTACACTCCATCTCCTCCTCTCCTTCGGTAAGATCCCAGATTTTTATGCGTGACTGCCAAATGTTTTGGTTAAAATATTCAGCTTGTGTTCTCATCTGCTCATGTGCTCCTGCAGGGAATCGTGTCTTTGTGCCTGCAGTTTGAGCAGCTGCTTCAGACCCACCTGCCTCAGCTCTTCTACCACCTTCGGCAGATTGGCGCACAGCCGTGAGTAGCACGTACATCGACCTGTGTACCAACGCTGCTGAATGATGCGGTTAAAAGAGAAATTCGCCCACAGACATTTATTATATAGTCACTCAACAAGAAAACCTGCAGGCTTATTACAGTCTTAATGGCACTACATCAGGTCCTTACATATAGGTAATTCTTGTCTAACCAGTTATTACTGGAAAACTGACACTGTGAATATCTTGTTCTTGTGTGTACCCTGCACACAGATTTTATACTCACAGCTTTGTTGAACTGCTATAGTTTTCAGCTACTGCCATCTTGTGGTACATTACCAGAATCCTAATTAAATAAAAAAACAAAGTACAATAATGGAGCCTTTAGAGCCGTTATGATCAGTTGCTTGTCAAACAATTACATGGTAATAAGCCACATGTAATAGAAATTTTAAAAATGAGTTTGGGGAATGAGTTATAGAAATGATTTATTTGAATTCCCATAGCCAGGAGTGTTATGGAGTAATGGTTTTGCTTATTATCAGTATCAAGCTCTGGAAGTCCTCATGCAAACAGATGTGATCATTTTTTCCTCCAGGTTGCGTATTGCTTTTAAGTGGATGGTGCGAGCCTTTTCTGGGTACCTGTCCACTGACCAGCTGCTTCTTCTCTGGGACCGAATCCTGGGATATGACTCACTGGAGGTCATTGCAGGTAGGCATAGATGCATTCACACTCAACTACCAACTCTGAAGTAACAATCTAAATCCCCTTCCTTTCTTTTTTCCTGTTCTTTTCTTCCCCTCCTTCTTTCATCCTCCTCCTCTCTTTTCCTCCCACACTTCTTCACGTCATATCCTGCTCTCTCCTGTGCTCTCTGAATATCACCATCCAGTCCTAGCAGCTGCTGTGTTCGCCTTCCGTGCCGAAAACCTGATGGAAGTAACATCACTGGCCTCAGCTGAAGTATGGTCACCTCATATCAGTCTGCTGTGTGTGTGTGTGTGTGTGTGTGTGTGTGTTTGAAACTCTGATTCCCATCCCCTGTTCCCCCCAACATACTGCTGGAAGGCCGTAAATAGCAACTGATGACAAGCCAGTACCAGTAACCCAGTCTTCTGCATGTACATGTCTGAAAAAAAGGACACTTAAGAAACCTCACCCTCTTACTCTCCCTGTGTATGAGCCCGCCAACACTCCATATCCCTGCACCCTTTTGGCAACCACACAACTGTAACAACTGGGCCAGTGTGTCCTTTAGTAGCACCTGCTCTGTCACTTGTGTTGCATTGTTATGCATGCCTGCACCTGTGTATCACACCTGCCCCTCCCTCACTCTGGTCCTGCTATCATATGAAGGAAACCAAGTGTAAATGATATGATGACTTGCTTCACTCGCTCCTCATTTCATCAGACTACAATGTGATGCATGGGGTGACTGGCTGATCTGCTGCTCTAAGATGTTGGCCGGCACTGTTTGCTTGCTCATTTAGCACCTGCCCCAGCAGACAGCAGATATCATAACATAGTGCTCCTTATCTTATATTTAGAACGGCGGGCCCAAAGCTGAAATATTAAACCCTCTGCCTAAACATGATGGGGTCCCTAAATTTAATCTCCTACTGATCCCAAAAGGACAGGGTGGGGAGTGTTCAGCATGGATTGTTGCTTCCTAATGAACCTGCATCATCATTCTGCATGTCGTTCTGTGTGTGTGTGTGTGTGTGTGTGTGTGTGTGTGTGTGTGTTGTCTTTAAACATGTCTCTTGGAAAGGGTGAGGGTGTGCTTTGAAGCCCCTCTCATGGGCTTGGTGGTCTGAGATAAGTTTGCTGCAGACAGGAGGGCTGTGAATTTAAATGACAAATCTTATGTGTTTTGTTTGGTATTCACACTACAGGCTGTCCTCGCTGACCTTTCAACTCTGAAGGTCATGCCGCTCATCCAGATCTTTCTGTTTGCCACCGCCATCTGAGGAGCAACGAGACTGCAGTATGAGTCGTGGTATGTACATACCACTTAGAGGATATTGGGACAGCAAAACAAAGCTGTGTTGCAACGCCATAACCACACCAATATGACTAATTGTTTGTCTAGAGACAGCAGCCTATAGTAATGAAGGAACACCTACACAGGCATTACAGACTTTATCCTGCACTGGTCTGAGCAATAAGCCAAATCCTTCTTTAGCATGTATACACCATAAATAAATACAGAATACCCTGTAACATTACTATGAATAGATATTATACGGGATGTATGTAAGTGTAGCCTGCACACAAGCTAGGTTAAATTAACTTCCTGAAGGCATATGCTCTGCAGGAAACAGGATATGCACATCAGTGCTTGACTCCACTGAGAGGCTCATTAGGAGAGGAGCTGCATGAATCAGTAACTGTGTCACGACTTGGCTAATGAAGTGTTGCAGTTTATCCTGCTTTGTGGCTCCTGCTTGTTATAACATTATTAGGTAATGCTGTTACAGATGAATGAGGAGATTGTACGCACTTGTCTGTGAAATAGTCAACAGACACAAACTGAATTAAACAGTAACATAACTAATTTATGAAGGAATTGCATATTATGGCACTCTTAAGGGACATTTAGCACCTTCGATGCCAGTATTTATTTCACTATGTACATTTATGGTTTTTTATTTTAAATTATGCATTTAATTTCTGAATGTATTCACCTACTTTGTACTGTTCTACAAAACGGTGTATGTGGCTTTTGATTTAAATGCAATCAAATCATTTAACAGTATTCTCAAGTTGGTGCAGTTTTCTTTTATCCTACATATTTTAATAACACTTTAAATAAAATAGTTTTGTTGAATCACATCCTCTAGTTTATTCTGCAAACCTTAAAAGGCTGTGACATGAAATGCTTGACACTCAGTACATTGCTCTCTGATCTATCTGTAATTGAATATTTTTCTTGGTTTGTGTGGCGGGATAAATACTGTATATGGACAGGGTGTACTGTACTGTGGAAACTCACCATAGGCATTTCTAGATAAAGCACACAGGTAAGTGACAGGTAGCAGCACTGATGGACTTGACTGCCCGCTCGCCTCAGCCCTCCTACATGTAGCATCTGCTTTATTTCTCCCTTGTTGTTGGCTGCCTTCCTCCCTGCTGCCCCCTCTCTGGGCTCGTATCGAATTATGCTGTTCTTCTCTTTCGTCTCTCCCTTTCCTACATCTGCCACCTGTTTACTAGGACCCCCACAGCTCAGTCTTTTATCAGTCATGCAGCTCCTTTGGCCCACTGGAGTCAGTTTCTCCTGAGACGGCTGTTACCTGCTGTGTAGTTCAATCATACAGCGGTCCCACCTGGTGGAGGATGTGTTGCATTGCAGGGCAGCGTGCCCTTTTGTCCATCACCGCTCTGAGAAAGATTTCGCATTGAAAGCTGTGTCATGTACAGTGGGCTTTAACACTTGTTGTTGTTGGATGCTTTGGCTTCATGTTCACATTATTGGTGATATAAATGACTCAGCGGCGATGAGATTAGGTTTTCATACCATGAAACTATGGAGGTTTCCATCAAATGGAACAGTAAACTGACAGCTCAGCTCTTTGTAACACCTCCATCCTCATCCAGAGTGTTTGGATAGATTAGTTACTTACAGTTTGAGGTACAAATGTAAATGATTATCAAATATTTGTAATAGTGTTCTAAAAAATTTTTTTTAAATGGACCTGATAAAAGGGAGGACTATTTTAAAGACATGCTCTCTGTCTGACATCAGTGATCATTTGCAGAATTAAATGATATTAGAGCGACATAGGTTTCCTGCCAACACTGACATTCAGCCTCCACTACAGGCAGCAAAGAAATGTAAGAAATTGGGCCAGGCCGTTATATTGAGGGATCCTAGTCCACAACAGTGCAATGAAGCATATAAATGTAGCATAAAGCTATAATATTGGTTAAAGTTGCATTAACCAAGATGTTATACATTGTCTAGTAAATAAAGTGAAAGTGGGACAGGGCAGGGTGTCTCTCAGCTATACAACCCCTCAGCTTGTTGTTGTTCGTCCTGCATCTTCACCCTCTGTTTTGATGGTCGATCCAGACATCTGAGTCTCACTAGACCCTATAGCGGCTGAAGAAAATTTGCTAATGCACCTTTACATTTTTTTTCCCTGGTCTATCTCTTGGAGCAAATGGAACAGATGCGCTGCTTTCATCAATGCTAATATGTGGTAGGCGTTTTGAGTCATGCTAATTGTTGCCGGAAGGCCACAGGTGCTACTGACATAACCTAATAAGAGGAGGATTTCCATCTATTTGCATCTGATTTTAACCATCCAGTCTTTTTGCTATTGTTCATGTAACTGATGCCAACAAGGGCTGTGAAGGCAGGTTTTCCAGAGAATATATTTTTATTTAAAAAAGATGTTTGCTATTTGTTTTAACTGATTTCCTTGCCTTACACAGTGACGTAACACATGACAATTTGAACAGTTGAATATTTGTGGCAAAAAGAAGCAGGAGTAGGATGCGTTGCAAACCTGAATGTGAGTAATTTAGCTATAATTTGAGGTTTGGTTTTGACACGTCTCTCCAGTAGCTCACAGTCTTTACTGTGGCTGCATGAAGCAACTTAAAGTTTATGGGACAGATGCATATATTGCATTATGTCTGTCAGCATTTATCCTCAGACACTGCTGTTCATCTGACAAACTCTTAGATATCATGGCATCTGTGGTCTTCTTTGTATTTGTTTAAGCCATGACATGAAAACTTATCTTGTTGTTTCAAAGCAAGGAAGTACTTCAATTTTCTGCTACTTCATACTTTGACTTCACTACATTTCAGAGGAAATATTGTACTTTGTGCTTACTACTTTTATTTGATAGCTTTATTTACAAGTTACTTTTCAGAATCCGATGAATAAAGCACCGTACAGTATAATCATGACTATACTGATCCTTGGTGGAAAATTCAAAAGCTTCTGAGCAGTATGTAAAGTACTTCCACCTTTACCATTTAGAAACTTTTGATTGTGATGTACACAATAATTATAATCTAACCATATGATGCACATTAATATGAATTGTGCTATTCTGCATAATGAGTACTTTTACTTTTGGTACTTTAAGTAGCCTGTATTTTGATGGTAATACCTTTGTACCTTTACTTAAGTAACATTTTGAATGCAAGCCTTTTACTTTTACTTCTTCCACCACTGGTAGCTAATGGCTTTAAAGTAAAGAACTGAATTTGTTTTAAGAGAGTCGGTATGATAACCCCCGGTAAAATGACTTCATTTCCCGCGCTGAGCATCTTGAAAGAGACAGACGCTGTTGCCTGAAGCGACCAATCAGACGCTGCCATGTTGGGGCAGGCCAGCAAATCAGAGCGCTCAGCCTGGAGAAAATCTTGGATGTACCCGGAGTGGGGAAGTGGAGAACAAAGAAGTGGGTATCACTGCATTCGTCACCATGACACGAAAAAAAGAGCCCAAGTTTTTGTGGAGGATGCCTCAGGGTAGGCCGCGGCTCAAGGCATCTAATCACAGCTCCATGAAAACAAACAGAAAGTAAAAAAAAAGCACCCAGCGCCAGAGAGTTTGCTGTCCATTACTACTGCGTGGGTTGGAGGGAAGTGACGCCCCACTGAATCTCTCCAAAAACAAAAAACGAACCCCTCCGGTGGTCTGCAGGCCGGGGCCAAGTTCCAATCCTGCACCCCTCCTGATGTCAAACCATTTTGCATACTAACTTCCGCCCCGCTCGGATTTCCTTCCCCACTAGTCTGCATCAGCCGGCAAACAGCTGGAGGTACGGGAGGAGGGCACAGTATCACAGAGCCATGAAGAGCTGACTTAAAAACTTCATTTGGAAAGTAGGCGGATGTCGCCTGCGGTTTATTCAGGACGAAGTAGGGTTAGGGGACGCGGCGGAGGAAGAACCGACTATATTTTAGATGGAATGGGATTTGCTACTTTCGTATGAAGAGGCGGACCCATGACACTGCCAGTTCAATATGCTGAAGCTGTCCCCGGTGTTTGTATACTGTACGTGGAAGTACAGAGACTTTTCTCCCAACTCACAGGCCTGCCTAAGGATTTAACACAGCACCTGATATTATTTGGAGCTCACGGATATTCACGGTAGAAGCGCTACGACCCTTTTTTTTTTGCGGCAGTATTTGATTTGGACTGGGAATTCCTTCAGATAAGCTGCATGTGCTTTGCTCCTTAGCTGTCTCTGGTCGTTTCTCTAAGCTAGTATACATCTTTTAAATGTCTATATAAGTAGACATGGGGCGCTCGTTTGTCGTAGCTCGCAGTGGCCAACCCTCTGAAACAGCCAGTAAACCCATTAGAGGCTCTTAGTGGCTGTTTTGTCCAAAGGTGTCTTCTGTCAAAATAGTTTGGCATGTCGTTGATCCACGATGAGCTGTTATTCTGTAGGGATTTTTCACGCCCCTGTACGGTTTGGTAGCAGCAATGACTGCTCACATTTTAGCTGTTAGCAGGTAGATTTGCAAAGAAATCTGCTGCAGGATTTTGAAGTTGAAGCATTTACCAGGTGCTTCTTATTTCTCTTGACACCACTATTTCTGTCCACTAAAGACTATTTTTTTCCTGTCATCGCTGGCTGGCTGGCTGTTGCTGTGGCGTCCAGTCTGAACCCGACATTTCTGCTTCTTTTTGGGGGGGTTTCCCCTTGCGCTCGTGAATTTCCATCCACGCCACGAGTCCCACGGATACGTCTCGTTTCCACCATGAGTTACATCCACAAGGTGGTGAATGTATTGCTACGTGGACTCGTCATCTCTGCGGTACTGGGCTTGGAGTGCACTTACTCGAATGATCTACTGAGCCACTCGTCGGATGCTGCAAATGTAGCCACCACAGGTAAAGCGCAAACCATGTCGGATACAAGCGTCTCCTGTTTATTTACGCATGTACACTGCACCCCCCCTCCTCCCCATTGTTCCCAGAGGGTTTCTCGGGGAAAGCCGAGGAAAGCCCTGCGCAGCAGCTCAGTGGAAAATGATGCATCTCTATGTCGAAAGTCACCCCCCCCCCCCCCCCCCCCCCCCCGCTCAGGCATGGGGACAGGAATGCAGGATGCATCCTCACTGGAGACGAGGGTACTTACTGTGATGTTGCTCTGCGTGTGTGATGCTTTGGAAGGTAAACCTGTCCAAACAAACATCGGGTTGGCCCTTATTTTTTTTTGCGTCCATCAAGTTATTGTAAGAAATATCATATTTACAGAAGATGACAGTCCCTTCTAATGAAGGAAGCGTCTGTGTTGACGTTTGGAGGTGTTTTGCGTCATGCTAATCGTTGGCCGAAGGCCACAGGTAGTCCCCAGCTGAAACCGCGTTATTGACATAAGCTAATGAGGAGGATTTCCATTTATTTGCGTGTGTTTTTAACCAGCCAGCACCGAGTTGTTGTTCATTTAACAGGCGTTTGTACGTGACAAGTGCCTGTAATAAGTCGAGGAGGAAGTTGTGTATATAAAAATGACTTTCATTGAATTAGATGGTTTTCAGGAACAGTACAGATAAACCTTGTTACAAAGGTAGAATCTTTGTGATAAGAATCTAGTTGTTAATGTGCTGCAGCTTTTGGGATTTTGTGTTAGAAACCTAAATAAAAGCATTTCAGGATTAATACAACAAATAAGATACAATATTGTGTGTGTGTGTGTGTATATGTATATACACTGTGTTGGCGTATGTGACCAGTGGGTCCGTTCAAAACTCACTAGTGTTCACATCTTTGTTATTGTGTGAACCATTGTTTTACTTGTGTGTTACATGTAGTCGTTACATTTCTGATGTTCAGGCTGTTTTAACCCACCTGGCTGACTCAGGTACTGTCAGATTTATCTGAGTAATGACACATTCATTGGTTAGTGGGCTAGGATTTCAGTGTTTTGGTGGTGCTTACTGTTGTTTATTCTAAATGTGGTCTACTTACTTGAATGTTTATGAGGTTCTCCTTTGTGATGAAAACATCTTGCTTTTATCCACTCAAGCACGACCTCAGTCCTTTTCACTAACAGACTGTCAGATGACACTTAGCACGTCAGGACATTTATATAAATATTTTACCAATTACGTTCTTGCTAATGTATTTTGACAACCCAGTGTCAAGTTGTTTGTGGTTGTGGTTCAAGCCTTTTCCTCCTTTTCAGAGAGTTTGTTATAAGTCTGCTCTTTCTGTTGACTAAGCGCCAAACAAAACTGTGCTCCAAATACAAATGAGCATTAAAAAGGAATACTTTAGTAATTTGGGGAATGGGCAGGACACTGAACCCCCAAGTTGCCCCCGTTGGTTAGAGCCATCCGTTGAGTTGGCGCCACACATGGCTGACTCAGTTCTGTACCGGAAACAAATTCCTTGTGTGTAACATACTTGGCCAATAAAAGTGATTATGTCTCTTGCCAAGACACCATATTTCTGACACAGTCCTCCCTGTAAAATGGGGAATTGGTGTTTTTTTGCACATCAGGTTTAGTATGGGTTCAACAAATATGATATGTGGTGTTCATCTGTGAGCTTTAGAAGTGCTGGCAAGTGGGGCACCCGATAGCCAAACGGTTACAGCTTGGTGCGCTACACACACAGGCATGGTGTGTGTGTTTGATGTCGGGGATTCAAGTCCGGCTGCCGACCTTTGTCACAGGTCCCATTTCTCAGCGATTCCCTTTGTAAATACCTAAAGAGTGGTGCTGGTAGGTGGACCTTCAGATAAGGTCCAGTTGGCTGCTTTTCCTTATTTCTAGTCTTCATACTAAGTGTTAAACTGTCTGTGGGCTGATGTAAAGAATAGTAATGCCCTTCTCATGTAACGCTTGGCGAAAGTGTCCCTTTCTGAAAATGTCAAACTAACCATTTAAACTAAAACTGTTGAAATGAAAGTGCACATATTACGGATTTGACAAAAAGAAAAACTGCCAGATGACGAGGTTCTTTTCTCTGTTTTCTGTTATCATGGAGATGTTGAGTTGACCACATATGAACAAAAACAGGTTAAGATCCCTGCCCAACATATATAACCATCTGTTACCACATGATCAAATTCACTTAACACCTACAGTAACCGATCTCCATGACTGAGCAGACTCCATCTGCTGATGATGGCCGTGAAATGTACCTGAAAGCTCCAGCTAATTTCCAGTTCTAGGGCTTTTTCTGCAGCTATTAAGGCAAGTAAAGAAGCTTTAAGCTGCAGCTGTGTCCGCACTTACCCTCTTTCTCACTTACCCTCGTAGGCAGATTATCAGTGATGAGTCAGTCGCAGGCTGTTACTGAGGCACATGTTAGTATTCATCTCTAGTGAAATCCCCTAAAGGTACATCTAAGATGAGAATTTCCTGTATTTATTTTTGACCCTTTTGCTCACAAAGATTTTGTGCTACTGTAAACCTACTGTATGTAAGCGTTTTCCTGCCAATATTGACAAAACACACATAGGTGCTGCAACTGAAGATGCACACAGATCCTTGTAAATGCAATACTCCGGTCTTATCTATATATTTATGTTCATCTAACACATCCTGCCCTGCTGGAGAAAGTAATAAACCTCATTCCAGACAGCTGTTACACATTCATGACTGTCTGTTTACAAGTGTTAAGTAGCTCCTGAAAATAAACCAAGGGTATACAGCGCATTGATTAATAAGGCGAAAGCACACTTGTCCTTTTCCACAGTAGCAGGACAACAGTGTAACATGGGCCAGCAGACGATGTCAGCCCTCTCTCTCCCTGCGAATAGTGAAGTTTAGTGGATGCAGAGATAGGGGTGACTTAACACAGTGTCAGTAAACACCACCGCAGTGTTACCAGTTTCTCAGCTGGCTCCCTGTTAAGGTCAGCTGCTTTGTAATTGGTCTTGGTGCCAGGTGAGGAAAATCAAAGTCTGTGTGTGTGGTCCTGTACAGAGCGAATCTTGAATTTCATTTGTGCTCTTAAACATCCTTATTCTGTGTTTTAAAATGTGAGGCAGTTTTTTTTGTTAGCAAATCTCCAGGTCAGCTTTAAAGCAAGACTGTCTAACCCGAGAGGAGAAAAATAACACATTTTTCCTCCTACAGATGAAAAGTTGGATTCCTAGCTAATATGCCACACTGTCGCTCAGTTTAGGTCATTAAGGATTTTGCTGGTGTAGCTTTATTTAATCTGGTATGATGTTTTGCCTTTGGGGCTAATCTTAGCCAACTTTAGGTAATTTTTGCAGTATAACTTACACTTCTCCACCTGCGCTACTGGTACAACAGCTTAGCATCTTAGCTAAATGCTAGTGTGGCTTCAATACCTAACATCTGTGACTAGCAACAGTCTAGGATGGCATATGGCCAAGGAAGTGGCTTTAGCATGTACTATATTTGCCTGCAGGTTTATGTACATACACACATGCCTACAATAGGTTTGTGTGCTTATAATGAAGGAATTTTATGCCCAATTGAGGAGAGTGGAGGCTGTTATCACAGAAGCAGTTGAGGGTTCAAAGCTGCCATTTGTCTTGCTGTGAGCAGCTGGGGGGCTATACTGGAGGGGGTTTAGTGGGCTTTGCTGCTCCCTTGTGATTTAAGATCTTCAAAGACCAGTTTGAGTTTAGTTTTAGAAATAAAGCAGGGGAGACTGATGGAGGTGATGAAATGTGCAGTTTGTCATATATGAGCATTGTGTCATCTTTGACCATGTCCACAGTCTGGAAATTTGTCACATGTTACATTTCAGTACCGATGTGGCTGAAGATTTTTTTTGTTTATTCATACATCTCTGTGTAGTTAGTCATGTCAGGTGAGTTGTTTTGACAGGAAAAAAAAAGTTCACTGCAACCAGCTGTCATCACACTGAGTATCAGCCAGCATCATCTAGAAAAGCTACGTGATTTTAAAATAGAAAATGACTGATTTTTGTCTCCTGGGATCTTCCTTTATCTGTGAAGGAAAACAAAGATGAATCGGGTGCTGAAGTCATAACTGGTTTCAGGGTTACAGAAAACCAGCAGCACATGATTCCAATTGACTGTCGGTGTCGAGCTGTTTTTGTGGGCTGCTGTTAAACCCATTTTTTTGTTTATAAAGAGGGTCGGTTGAACGTGGTCTCCTGTTTTAATGGTGTTGTGTATTTAGCTTGTTTGGCATTTCAACAAACAAAGCCCTCCCCTTGCCGCAAGGAACATCCAGTTCTCATGCTCTGTAGCTGCTTGATGATTGTTGTCTTAAATACAGGGCTCTCATTTAGCATACGCTTTGCCTAGCTTTAAATATTGTAAAGTAAACATGAGTTGATCTTTCTCACTTCCCACTTGTCATGATCACGTTCCAGCACGATCTCGTCGCTAAGATCCAATTCAAAGCTTGTCCAAGTTTGGAGGGAGTTCAGTGAATATTGCTGACTGTTAATAAAGTTGCTTGGAAAGGAGGTTCAACATCCGCCTGTCCCACCAGTTCTTGCTTTAATACTGCACTGGAATTCACGTTTTGTGATCCTTCCGTCTCTGCTGGCTGGCCCCTGTTCTCTCAGAGGGATGCGCTTGAGGAAAGCCAGGCTTGTTTACTCACTGTGGTGTTGGAGCCTCAGAGTGGGTTTGCTCTGGGGGTGTCGATGTGAACGTGGAGCGAGTCACAATGTCCTGGTTCTGTGGAGCACAGTTGAACAGGCAAAGCCATTTCCTTTCCCTGACAAGAACAGACTGTTCTGAAGGGTTCTTCATGAGCCAAAAACAAGTGAATTAAATAATGACTTTGTGCTTCTGAAGTCACACTGACAGTTTATTTTACTACTGTAGAATATCAATAATGGATCAAAGTGTTGCTGTAATATGAAAGAGGTTGCTTTTAGTGACAAACCCTCAGAGAATGACCGCCCAGTTCTACAGTTCCCATCGGATGAAAGATTGGAGCTTTTAGCAGATAAAGAGCCAGAGAATTTCCTCTGCTGTTGGTGGAGACCAAAACGGAACAAAAAGCAGAATATTAGACTTGTTGTGATTAGGTGGCCAGGCACCTGCAGGCTGCAGCTGAATGCTAACGTTCCTTTGTATCTCTAGATGAGTTCATAAGTGATGGTTTGTTCAAACATCTGTCATGTCATAACTTCTTAGGGTCACGTTATATCAGTGTTGTGCTACAGCAGCATGTTTATCCTGGCCAGAAAATCATTTATTTCATGTTTAAAGCTACACTAATCAATATTTCTATAATAAAAATTGATCAAATTACTGTGTGTAATAAGAAAGCCATCACTCGGTGTAGTGAACACAGTGAATTAGTGTTGTGGCATCTCTTAGTTCAGTGCTTTGGTTTTCACAGCCAGTGACTTTAAATTTTGGTTCACTCTCAAGTGCCCAGTCTATAGGCAACTATGAAGTTCTCATCACAGCTTTTAAAGAAAAATACTATTTTGTGTTTACAGCTCACTCTGCTGCCCCTAAGTGGCCAAAAATAAATGAATACTGTTTTTACTACCAAATCCACCTTTCAAAACAGAGGATGTGATTAGTTATACATAATTAACCATCTCAAATGAAACGCTGTTGTTGCGATGACGCTGCTCAGTTGTCCGTTCAGCTTCCCCAGAGGCGGACGGCTGCTATCCATCTCCATCAGGGGCTTCAGGGTTGTGATCCAACCTAATGAGGCCTGTCACCAAAGAGAGCGACCCCTCCAAGGTATTTATAAAACCACTGGTGACATTTTCTGCGTGCATTGTCCGCCTTACTCTCTGTTGTGGTTGCGGCTGACACTGACGTGATAAGCTCAGTTTTCCTTATTGTTAATGAGATGTGTCGCTGCGGCATCAGGCCAGTCTGACTTTGAGCTGGGCTCACTGGGGAGATAACAGGACTAATGGTTGCCCATGGTCACCAGCCTTAGCAGAGAGTAGAGGCTGGCCTTGAAAGCACCAGCTGTGACCTTATCTACTTGCATGTAGGCATTTTGTTACTGTAAGTTATTACATTTTCTATTTGTCCTCATGGGTAAAGTCAGTTTTTCTCACTGTATCAGTGTCAGATAACTTCAAGGTTAAACTGAAACATCTTTTACATTGTTGAATCTCTAATGCGCACACCAGCGTTACAGAGAACTCATTCATAAGCAGACAACAGTGGCAGCCAGTAAGCTGATGCAAACAGTGCCTCAGTTAGAGATGTAGGTCACTGTACTCAGCTGTACAGTGTTTCCTGCTGCGACTGGGTTACAGTAGCAGATCTCCCCACCCTCGGCCAGCCCAGAAAGGCTATTGTCCTGCTTTGCTGCACTTTAAGGCATTGATCCCCCGTTTGGCAAAGCACAGGCTGTTGGCTGGGTGAGCCCTTCGTGACGGTTACGCACAAGCAACACTAAATGCAAAATAGGCAGAAAAAAATAGACACCAACATACAGTAATGTACACATGCAAACGCTTTTGTAGAAAATGACTGGCGGTTCCTTTTTTCTTTTTCACCTCCTGACTTCAGCTGTTCTCACTAGGTTGAACATAGTCAGGTGCGAACAGTGTGACAAGGGCTATTGGTTAGTTAGTCCACTGATGGAATATTGACTGGCAGTCAGTGGAAATGAAATATCTGTTGGTTGGACAAAACAAACAATTTGAAGATGTCACCTCCGGCCTGTTCCTCACTGTTTCCTGACATTTTATAGACTCCACAATAAATTGGTTAATAACACTGTTAGTTTATCCCTGAAGCATTCACAGACATCCCCTGTTTCACCTCTACACTGTTCCAGAATAAAAGGCTGCGTGTCACAGCTTTGTTATGAGAGTGGGATCCTGCTGTGGTAATACTTGTCACCTCAACACAGGAAGGAGCCGGTGCTCTGCCCTTCAGCGAAGCCTAAATCTGTCACTGTGGCTTTCTCACTTTGCAAGGAATTTCCTGGCTGATTATATGTATTTAATGAAGCAGCAGAGATCACAGTGCTGCAAGCAAATTCTGAAATTTTATTGTGAGCATAAGCATACCTTCAAAGACTTCATTCAATCTCTTTTAGTTTTGGAAGTCAGTTACTTTCTAGTTGTAGATGAAGATGTTTAACTTTTAGAAATAAGAACACTGTAGCGACAGACATTTGACATTCCCTTCAAATTCAGACAAATGTATTTATGTATATTTTAGTAGTAGTATATTATAGTTAGATATTAGATGTGAGGAACAGTCCCCTCTGATTTCAGGGACTTTCCCTTGGCAGAGGTGGCGGCCTGGGCAAAGAGCGGTGTGGATTTCTTTGGTATGCTGTCTACTCTGAAGTCTGTCTCCACCAACATTCATGTTCCATACAGTGCTCGTAACAACCAAATTGACAAGTAGAGACCACACATAGCAGGGAGACTCAGATGCCAATGTAATCAATGAAGAAAAGCTGACTAAGGATGCATGGCTGTGCACTTTTTTCTGTCTGGTTTTTTTTTTTTTTCTTTCTCTTGAGCCTTGTGAGAGCTGTATTATGACTTGGTAATGACTGGTAATATTTTTATATTAACACTGGGTCAGATAACTGCATGTAATGTGAAAGACAGTGTAACAACCCTTCAAATAATTCTCACCAAACTCGGTAGTTCTCCTCAGATTTATGGAGCATTTCAGTGTCTTTCATCTCGTTTTGGTTTTTCCTGTCTGAGACTTGGTGTTTGGGTTATCTCTCGTTGCACTGCTGATTTTCCAGATGCAGCAGGCGTCTTCTTTCAGCACTGAAGCTCCAGAAGCTGCTAGTTTTGCTGCTCCAAATGACAGTTGCAGCTAGCGCCTTGAACATTGGAGCATTGAGCAGGTATAGACCCCGATATCTCCCTCAACAGCTGGATGAAAACAAAACAGAGCCGAAAGGAAAGTTAACATCGAATCTGAACAACTTGCTGACATTTTGTCTTGTCAGCTGTTTCCTTTTTTAATTGACAGGTGTCTGTAATTACTCTGTCTTTTATTCTTAGCTCCCATATTAGCATTCGTATTCAGGAGCACCAAGTTTAACAAAAAAAAGTAGTAGTTACAAATCAATGATGGAGACATTGCTGTGCTACTCGCAGTAACAGAAATGTCTGAAACATTAGCTGTATCTTTTATTGCTACTTTTCAAAATGAAGCTAAACCTGTGTGTCCTTGCCCAGAGAGTACACAGACATCAGCTTGTTTTGACAAAACTTGTAGGTTTACAGGTAGCTGTAAATGTCCGAATGGGCTGAACCTAATGTTCCTTTCCAATGACATAAATGTCATTGTAAATCTTCTCTTCCAAGGCTGTGCAGAGACCTGAGCTGTGGATTTTGACAGCCCAGATATTTACAATTTGCACACATCTTCAGTGACGTGCAGCAAATGTAGCATCCAAAAGGATGTAAACATTAGTAATAATAAATCTTATGCCGAGCAAGATTAGTGTGTGGATTTTTTTTAATTGCTCTTCACCTGAAGGTGTAGTTTCCACCCAAGGCTGTCATGCCAGTATGAGGTCAGGCCTCTTTTACCACAGTCTACTTGTAATGTGATCCTTCATATTTGAATAGATAATAGTGATAATAATCTGTGTGGGTAAAACTGCAGTCAGTTATCAGATGTACTGTAGCTTTTATGGAGGCAAATAGGAACCATAATAATATGACTCTTATTAGCAACTGAACATTTCATTGTGAAATTAAACCACTAGTACTGAATGCCTATGCTGACTTTTACCGTAAATACCGCAGAATTTGTAGCAACAGAATATTTTGCATCAGAAACCACCAGATGTTAGCAACATATAAAGAAAATACTTAACTGGTACGGTAACGTCTTTAACTGTTGTGAGCTTGTTGGCTAATTGATAACAGTTGGCCGACTTAGTTACATTACTTCAGCGTTCCTACGGGTGGTGTGAATGCAAACAGAAAAAATAAAAAATAAAAAAGGCTCCTTTTTACCTTGTAAAACCCTGTTGTTCAAAATGTTCTGTACTTCTGCAACAAGAACATCAGATCCCATTATGACATGGCTGGCACATGTTGAGTTCTCATCGTGCTTGTCATTGTTCATTGTTAACTTTTAAAGCCTAGAATGTGATATTTTTCTCAGTCCAGCCATCTGCTTTCTCTGGCTCGCTGTCTGTCCCTTAACCTTATATCCAGAAGAGCATGTCAGAGGCCGTGCCAGCTAATTAAACAAGTGCTTGGCCTCTTTGTGTCTTTTCATTCTCTCCGCCTGCTTTTCTTTCTCAGACCAGCCACATACATCACACATCTCGTGTTTTGGACTGTTATTGAAACATTCCAGGGACGCCCAGGCACAAGGAGCATCTCCTTTTCTGGAAGTTTTTAGATCAGACTTGGTGGGCTTCCACACGTTTTGCTCTAGCCGTCTTTCTCCCCTTTATTTGCCTCTCTTTTTTTTGTGTTAAAGCTGTGACTTAAGCAGAGGATTAGTGATGCCTATTAAGGTGCTTTAGATGCGTAAGGTATATCCTTGGTTGAGTAGAAATGACTGGGTTCAGTAGGTCAAACACAAAGAGCTCCCTATATAATGTCAAAGATGGGAGTAGACGGCATTTGTTTGTTCAGTATTAGACCTGTTTCAGAGTCTACCTTTGCAGCAGTCCAAGCTCAAAGTTGCCCTGTAGAGTTTCCTTCCTTAACTGCAGTTGCTCACACTGATCCCGCTCGACCTGTAGTGTTTGCGTAATCTATTGTTCCTGCTGTATTCATAAAAAAATAATCCATTTCAGGGTGGATCAGGTTCCGTTTAGACATGTTACTGACTCCCTGCATAAGTGGCTCTTAAGAAAAATCTGTTTTGTCCATGGTTAAACAGTTTTGACCCCCATCTCTAAAAGTGATAAATTGTGTTTATGTGTGGCACTGCGCTGTTGATGATTTTGCAGTAACACATCCTTCTGCCTTGCTCTAGGGCACCATGGGGAGTTAGAAAGCTCGCCTGTCAGCATATCAGCAGTTCACGCAAAACAAAAGCCTCACAACCTGGCGGATAAATCATGCTTCTATTTTGTGAGGGCATCAAGGCAAAGAAATCGCTTATTTGATTTTGGGAGGGAAACATTTGTTGTCATGTGTCACATTCTTTCCTTCCCGCTGGCAGCTTCATTAAAGCTGAGCTTTTTAAAAAGCTATTTTTGTCTCTCTTATACAAACCAACCTAAAAGAGGTCCATTTTTAAATTTACAGACACGTCCATTTTAACAGCTTGTGCAAACTGAGACTAACATTTCTGTATCTTGTTTCATCCTCTTCAACTAACTACCCCACTCTCTCTCTCTCTGACTGTCTGTACTGGCTGGTGGCTTCTGTAGGCGGCTAATGATATTTGTGTCTTATTAATGGCTGCTGATGAGCTGAAATGGTAGACTCTCCAGAAGCTTTATTTACTTGCCTTTAATACTGATCCGTCAGCTTGACTTATGACACTGCCATATGGGCGCTGGTTACAAGGGAGTGTTCTGGTACCCACGGACATCACATTCCTCCTCCTCCTCCTCCTCCACTTTCACACAATTTGGAGCATCTGAACGGTGTGTTGCTGTGAATGCTGGTACTTTTAAGTATGCAGTAACTCGTGGCTGTTCAGGGCATCAATAAAATGCAGGAAATAATAAGAATAGTTAACGTCTCTCTACCATCCATATAGTAAATGCATATATTCTAAGCATGCAAAGCTGGTAACACTTTGGTGCTGTGCCACTGAATCTAATGAACTGCTGAAAATGGCTGACATACTGTGGAAATATACTGCAAGGAGAGACGTGCACTTTGCTGTATATAATGGCTGTAGACCCTGGGTGACATTTAAGCAGTAAGTCTCCTGAACTTGTAAGCGCTGTTGTTGCAGCAGGGTCATGTAGCAAGTAATTGCAGTGGAAGAGGCCAATTCAGGTGTTAGTGTCTGTAGTGCTAAAGTGGCAAGAGGCCTGAGCAGCTGTGGGGAAGCTGTTTTGTAGCTGACTTTGACCTCTGACCTGACCTCAGGTCCAGACATTGTCCAGAGTTGCCCTTTCACACATGTAGCACACAAGAGGAGACTGTATTTGGTTTATGCGACGGGTGGTGCCTGGATAGTCTCTTGCCCTTCCTTGAATTTGTTTGATGATATTGGCATCGTTCCATCCTTCCCTCACTCGTGAACAAGACCCCAAGATACTTGAACTCCTCCACTTGAGGCAGGAACTCTCCACCAACCTGAGGCAGGAACTCTCTCATAAGGCGAAGCTCTCGATTTACTGGTCAATCTATGTTCCGACTCTCACCTATGGTCATGAACTTTGGGTCATGACAGAAAGGGCAAGATCCCGGATACAGGCGGCCGAAATGAGCTTTCTCCGCAGGGTGGCCGGGCGCACCCTTAGAGATAGGGTGAGGAGCTCGGTCACCCGGGAGGAGCTCAGAGTAGAACCGCTGCTCCTCCACATCGAGAGGAGCCAGCTGAGGTGGCTCGGGCATCTCTTTCGGATGCCTCCTGGGCGCCTTCCTAGGAAGGTGTTCCAGGCATGTCCCACCGGGAGGAGGCCCCGGGGAAGACCCAGGACACGCTGGAGGGACTATGTCTCTCGGCTGGCCTGGGAACGCCTCGGCATTCCCCCGGAGGAGCTGGAGGAAGTGTCTGGAGAGAGGGAGGTCTGGGCATCTTTGCTTAGACTGCTGCCCCCGCGGCCCGGCCCCGGATAAGCGGAAGAAAATGGATGGATGGATGGATGGATATTGGCATCGGCCATGGACAGCAATAGTTCCCCATTCATGATGCCTCCGAATAGACATTTTTGTTAGCATCTTCATGTAAATGACCCTTCTTCACCCTCAGATGTTTGTATTCTTCTAGCTTCAGGCCAGTTGTTTGAGGAAACATCATCATTATACCCTCTTACTTTATGTGACTTCTCCAGACGCTAACCTGCTCCATTTACATACGGGCTCAACTGGATATTGCATGGACTAGGGAGCTTGCAGAGTAATGTCAGTTTAATTTTCCATCCAAGTGATTTGGACATTTGCATTGTACAGTTCCCTTTGGCGTATAGTCTATATACTGTATGTTCAGGGTTGCAGTGCCTGTCTGAAAAGGGCTTAATTTCTTAGATGCCTTACACTGTGGGATTCTTAGATTGTTATTACAGTGAAAACATTTTAGGGGGTACTATGGATCCTCAGAAATAATATCCAAAAGTGTAATGCACTATCCTCCACTTGAGGCCCTTTTGGTCATGACCCAAAGTTCATGACCTCTCACCTATGCTCATGAACTTTGGGTCATGACCGAAAGGGCAAGATCCTGGATACAGGCGGCCGAAATGAGCTTTCTCCGCAGGGTGGCCGGGCTCAGTCACCCGGGAGGAGCTCAGAGTAGAACCGCTGCTCCTCCACATCGAGAGGAGCCAGCTGAGGTGGCTCGGGCATCTGTTTCGGATGCCTCCTGGGCGCCTTCCTAGGGAGGTGTTCCGGGCATGTCCCACCGGGAGGAGGCCCCGGGGAAGACCCAGGGGCATCTTTGCTTAGACTGCTGCCCCCGCGACCCAGTCCCGGATAAGCGGAAGAAAATGGCTGGATAGATGGATGGTAATGCACTATATTGCAAATATGCAGTTATTTCGGACACAGTTAAAAAAGGTTGTCCAAGTTCTTGTTTGGATGTGAGTTTCAGTCTGAGTGAAGGTTTGAGGCTACATACATACAGTATTATACCTGCCCAAGTATCTACTTATACTTTATGTTCAAGGCCACACACTTAACATTGGTGCTGGGCCAAAGAAGCAGTGTATGCATGGGATGTAATGTAGGACAAGGAAAATTCCACTTGAACACATGACGTCTTTAACAAGTTTTTACTCATAGAAGTATCTGATGTGGCGTTCAGGTGCTTTTCTGCAGTCCTATAAAGGTTTAGTTGCTTTGTCAAGACAAACTCCAGTTAATTACACCAGCAATCAAAAGCCTGGACACATGCTTCCTTTGAATTGAATGGGAGAGTGTATCTAAACGTTTGACTGGTGGTGTACTTTTCCACTGCAGAGACAAGTACAGTTGGCTAGTAGCAGCCTTTGTCCGAGGGGATCTGAAATGTGGTTGCTACCTGAATGGTGAAATATGAAGAGGTGAAACGCTTCTGGGTGCACTGTTTTCGAACAAGATGTACCATGTTCTCATCTCTCATTGCATCTACTACCACCTGCTGCCATTCAGCGCCTCACCTGACAGGGAGTGCTGTTCATGCGATAGGGAAGGTGTGTGTTTTGTATCTTTGTCCTGCTGTGTCTGTACTTGAGAAGGAGACTGTGTGTCTTTGTTAAAGCACAAAATAGCTGAATACAGAGACATCTTGAGCACTTTGTGGGTAAAAAGAGGCCACTGTAACCCCCATCGCTCCTGAGAGTTGCGTGTCAGACCCGTCATATCTTGCTGTCTTAATTCCCCATCGCCTCTGTCCACACCCATGTACTTCCCTCCCAAAGTACGGATACTTTTACACTGAATCTGGCTTCTCATCCAAGATTGGGTCTGAAGTGAGATGGGGGAAGGAGGACAAGCCTCAACCTCTTTCTCCCATGTAGAAAGCTCATTCTGTCTTTTTTTGTATGACCCAACAGCTTTGGGTCTTTGTGAATTCACGCTGCAGTTAATTGCTGCTGCTGCCCTGTTTGAGAAAGAAATACAAGTTTGATATTAATCTTTTCTGTTGAATATTTTAAGTGATTTTTTTTTTTTATTTCACCTACATCTAAACAGAATATTAAGTGTA
This sequence comes from Monopterus albus, assembly GCF_001952655.1. Taxonomy (NCBI): domain Eukaryota; kingdom Metazoa; phylum Chordata; class Actinopteri; order Synbranchiformes; family Synbranchidae; genus Monopterus; species Monopterus albus. The sequence goes on from NW_018127992.1 coordinate 282,209, forward strand.
TTTGTTTGTGAAAAAACAAAATAAACTTCATTTCATTCCAGTTACATCATTTAATGTGTTATGCAATTTCCTAAGAGGTCCATCTGGAAAAATGGTTCATGAAAGTGCAGAGAATCTCCATCAGTTCTTCTTTCTTTAGCAAATTCTGTCCTAAGGTTTGATATTTTTATTTTCAAGGAAATCTCTTAGTAGTTTCTGACTTACTCGCCCTCCCTGTGGCACTCGTCCACAAGCCCATTTGTCAGTAGCAGAGATATTAATCGTTCAAAACTGGCCACAACAGTGACATTTTATTTATTTATTTTTTAAGAAAGAGAAACAGCTGGGCTCTGTAGTTTTTAGAAAAACATACTGAGAGTGGAGTAAATAGTGCATTTGTTGGAGATTCTTTTCAGATTAATGCATATTTAGCTGCTTTACTTGACTGAATATTTCAGGCATTAGCACTGTTTGTGTGAGACTGTGCCCATGTTGATGGTAATGAAGGAACAAGGCAACGATGTGACTCACTGAAGTGGAACAGCAGTGGAACTCGAAGACTCTGGTTGGTTTTCATCGTTTTGTGGTATTTGTTGACATAAAGATGATAGAACAACACCGGTCTTATACTTGAAATGTATTGCAGTAGGTTTCTAGTAGATTCACGTGGAAAGAGATTTATCTGATAGAGGTTTATGGACCAGTTTTGTTTCTGATTGACCTGAGATGAATACCTAAGGGAATCAGATTTACTTCCACTGTCACTTGTGTCATATTAGCACATCAAACCATTGCAAAATCAGGCAAGAGACACTGTTTAAGTGACACGTATGCCATTTTCTAACAGCCAATATGCAGAGGGATTAATGAGCGAGGCTGTATAAACATGATGGCTGAATGTCACAAGAGATCAGGTTGAAGGAAGTCCCCAAAACGTCACAGTAAACACATCAGACCCCACACACTCCTTCCTGTTTGCCTCTCGTGCCACCTACTTTACATCTTTTTGTAAAAATAGACAGGACCTTCTTAATAATATGCATATACTGTACGAAAAATACTTTGAAGTGCTGGGATTCATTTTAAAGGAAGAATCTGACAGCTAAATGCTTTTGTTATCAGATTCTTTTGAAGCAGACCTGCTGCCCTCTGTGACAGCTCGCACACATTTGTGAGTTATAGCAAAGTGATTTACTTTAAAACTGCTTTCCTGTGTTTGTGTTCGCCTGCTGCGAGTGTGTACTTAACATCTGTGTGTGTGTGTTTGAGCAAGGGAGACCTCTGCCATTGTTGAGCTTTTACAGCTTGACAACTGGGAGCCTGGTAGGTTAAAAATAATCCAGTGCTTTTCCAATTTTGTCATCTTTTAGGATTGCTTCTCATGGCTGTTTTTAATTTTGTGTGCGTGCCCCTGGAACGCTCAGGGTCACCAGTGGCCACTTCCTGTCACATGGTTCTTCATTGTAGTGCATGCAGCTGTCCCTAAACATACTCAAAAGTAGGACACCTGGGAAGGCTGTCATATTTTTGAATTGCACACCAGGTGGGCTAGCCTAAATACTGTCACAAATTGACAGCCTTTTTTTTTAAAATATCATCCTATCTTAGAATGATCTTTTCCTGAATGAGCTTCAGAAGCTAAGTCAGTGTTCTGCACCGAATTAGGCCACAAGTATAGAAAGAAATGACAATATGAAAAGTGTTGTTTGTGAAAAGTATGCTGTTATTTATTTTGATGTCTCCGCAAACAAAGAATTACAGTAAAACTGGGACTTAAAATAAGATATGCAGCCATTTGTGTGTGCCTGCAGAACACAAGTAAAGCAGCTGAGTTTTGTGTCCGTTTAAATAACCAAACACCCAAATTGATATGCATGCCATGCAAACATCCCTAGTGAGCTAAGCAAATGCATTATATAACTTGTTCTCAAGTATCAGATGATGGGAAACAGAGGGACACTGCTGAAATTAGGTTAATCTGAAAGAGCTTTATTATGTTGAAAATACTTCCTGTTGGTAATTGATTCACTTTTCATCTAGTTTCTTCATCTTGGAGAGGCTGAAAGCTAAAGTGTTGACTGAGGTTTTGTGGTTGGATTGTTTCTCATTTGTGTAGGGCACAGTATTTAGAGGAGTGACGGTACCTGTACTTATACACAAAGCAGTTTGTTACAGGTCAAACAGGCCAGTCTTTGAGTAATGTTCAGCATACTGTCACACCAGGAGCTAGTTGGTGACTTTTTAATCGCAGCAGCTCATTCAATACACAAGATAAATATTTTAGCATCATGTTAATGGGTGAAGGTTTTAAAGTCACCATGGTTTCACTCCTTCCAGCCAATAGTGGTGGGAAGTAACTAAGTAGGATACATTTACCCAAGTACTGCATTTAAGTACAATTTTGAGGTATCTGTACTTGAGTAATTTCATTTTGCGCTGCTTCATAATTTGACTTCACTACATTTCAGAGGCAAATGTACTTTTACGTCCAGTAGACTTAATTTATAACTTTAGTTACTTTTCAAAACCAGATCAGTTACAGTATAATTATAAGACTTTATTGATTTCTGGTGGAAAATTCACTTGCTACCCAGCAGTAACTAAAATTATAAGCATATAATGAAGTTAAAACTAGTTCCCTTTTATCAGCTGCAACATTTAATGTGATGTACACAATAATGCATCAGTAATTATAATCCAATAATTTGATATACATCAATGTGAAATGTGCCAGTCTTCATGAGTATCTTTACTTTTAGTACTTTAAGTATGTTTTGATGCTAATACTGTTGTACTTTTACTTTAGTAACATTTTCAATGCAGGACTTTTATTAGTAACAAAGTATTTTTACACTTTTGTATTTTACTACTTTTACTTAAGTAAGGAATCAGAGTACTTCTTCCACCACTGCCAGCTAACCTACTGTATCGGTTTACACAAAAATAGATGCTCCCTGTTATCCAGTCTCTAGTACTGTATTGGTCACTTTTGCCATTCAGTAGCTATGAGGCTCATGGGACCCTCACGGATACCCTTTGCCAATGCTGGTTTCCTCATTCGTCACGGACATCATCCCCAGTGTATTCTCATCTAAACTTAGCTGCGGCACACATCCAATCAAATAGCTCCTTTTGCTTCTTCTGGACATTGTCCAGAAATGGCTATAAACTAACATGTCATGTCTTGATTCAGTAAACAGATCCTGCATCAAAAACCTTCAGAAAATACCACATGGGATATGCTTTATTTTTCCATACATGCTCCCAAAATAGTTGACTTAATGGAAGCTTTTTTTTTTTTTTTTTTTTTTTTTATACAGTGAATGCTATTGTGTTTTTAAAATAAAAACTTTAACAATATGTAATCATGGGAGTTTGTAGGAAATGTATTGGGAAGGGATCTTTATGCAAACATGATGCGGTGGGTAGAGCCGCCGTCCACCCACCGGGAGGTTGAGGGTTCGAACCTCGGTGCCTGCACGTATGACATTAAAATAAAGCTTCTTCTTCTGTGACGGAGTTCAGCAACCCCCCAGCCCGAGCCAATCCTTTCAAACTAGTTGTGGCAGATTTTGAGCCAGGCTCCAACCTGGTATTATGCGACTTTGTTAAGTTACTTTTTTTTTCTCAGAAGAAGAAATAATCATGTAGTTTGAGAGAATATGCGGCCATGCCAACTTGTAAATTTGCGCCGTTTTCAGCGCTGAATAGCCTAACTAAGCTACCTGTTAGCGGAGACAGCTAGCGCTAATTAGTAGGCAGCTACACTTGTTCAGAGCAGAGTCGTCTGTCAGCAAAGACACTAGCGTTCCAATTGAACTGCCCTGCCGTCCTCGGGACACTGGATTGCAAGCATGTTTGTATTAAGGTAAATAGTGGTAATATTTTCATGTCTGCAACGGGAAATGGATTAAAATGCGTACGTAGCAGTACGTAATACTGCGCATACGTCAGAAGTAATGTGTCCAATCATAGCACGTGCTCAACACAAACCTCCAGACCGTGTAGCATTACCCAAAGACAGGAACTAGCTAGTTTGGATCTGTGTAAAGGTAATAAGAACATAAAACAAACAAGTCAACCAACCCATATCATGTCATTTTACACCTTGTTTTTTTAAACGAATTAACGAGATACATTAACTACTGAGCTACAGAGGTGCTTGTATTAGCATGTGCAGCTTCAGACGTTCCACTTTTTATGCTATGGTATGCTATACTATGCTAAAATAAGATAAGCTACTCGGCTGCTAGTTGTAGCATATTTATAGTACCCAGACATGAGTGGTAATTTGCAGTGTTCTTATGTAACTCAGCAAGAACCGAATAAGTATATTTCCTATAATGTCAGATTTTTGGACTTTTTGCATCAATTGTATGATTATTTATAGATATTCCACTTTATTATTTTCAGGATTAATAAAATGGCTGCAGTTAAATTTGATACACCTAAAAGTAGCATTTTCTGAAATTCACAAGGAATTGACGTTTTTAATCTTAAAATATGCTATTCCAGTTGTCACTTGTTCGCATAGAGTATCTTTTCTATCACCCAGATTGTTCCTCTGATAGAGAAACTTTACTTGTTACCAACGCTAGCTAAATGCCTTAGAGACGTGTTTGGATATGTGTTGCTGTCTAGTTGTTGTGCCAGCCTCAGTTGCTGTGTGACTTTGTGTTTGATCAGAATCTGTTGTCTAACAGGGAACATCACTGGTTGGGCCTTGGCATGACATAGTCTGACATTTTACACAAGACTCTATAACATTGTCCTTGTGTATCTATTTTGTTAAGGGATCTTTAAAATTATAACTTAAATCTTAGTCAAATGTGGTTTTGCGCTTTATATACCTTTATTTGTGTGTGTACGTGCATGAGCAACAGTTTGTGTGTGTGTTTTGTGGCTCCACTGAGACAGTTCGGCTCCTGGCCAGCTCAAACTGTCCATCGCTTGGAAGACTCTTAAGTAATGGGTTCATTTCCCCAGTGGGACAAGGGGGGGCTGCATTAAAAACAAGGGGTGGATGCTTAGAGGAGGCTACAGGAATGACAACAGTGCACACCAGAGTGCAGCAGGAGCACAGTGGAGTGTGTGTTCCCGTGAAAATGCTGAGCTGCTTTGTGGACGATTTTGTTTTCTAGGATGGCCATTGAAGGCATCCAGAGATACACAGTATATCAAACTAATCCTTGATTTGTTTTTAACCAGAAAAAAATTCACTGAGGTTAGCAAACTCTTGTGTAAATATTGCAAGTTTATTTATTTAATGAAGCATTGACAGGGTTTAACTATAGTGTAATGGAAGCTGATTTACACCGATAAGGAATCTAATATTTAACAAGAGTAAGATTGAAAAAAGTGTGTGAGATTAAAAGCAATAAGATCTACAGCATTCATTCTAAAAAACATAAAGCTCCAAATGGTCTGAAGGAGTAGGTCTTATTAAAAGTTATTTTACAAAGGCAGCATGTACCTCAGAATTGGAGAATAGCCCGAATCAGAAACTTTTTACATTATTCAGGGTAGTGATGATGCAGTGTTGGATGGGTATTCCTTCTAGGAGTACACATTGAAAACTCTCTCCGCATCTTGCAGTTATTCCAAATCACACAAGGACGTTGAATACATTTTAATAAATGCCAGGAGGATGGGTGCGGTCAGGCCCCTGAAGGCAGGTAGAGCCATTTCAGCATGAACTGCCTGTAAGAAGTGCACTCAGGAGGAAAACGAGTCCTCCACTCTCCCCCTAGGGAAACGCATATTGTATGAGGCATACAAGCACCTTAATATTCTTTGCTCTTCAAACCCCACTAGAGTCTTTATCATCACAAGCATATGCCTTAGCATTATCACAGCTTTACAGCAATGCAGAAAGAAACAGTTTGCTTGTGCTGCAGCCTTCACTTGGAAACTTGTTTACACTGTATCCACACATACGTGTATATATATTCCATTGTAACTAAAAACAAAATGAGGAAATTTGCCATTTGCTCCTGACAAATAATGCCTACACATCATTGTGTAAACTTCTTCCAGCTGCTTTACAACCTTCTCCTGAACCTTCATGGGTGACCTGATTTTTAAAAAAAATTTTTTATATGCCCCCTGTAGACCCCTGTCTTATAGTGATGCCACCATGCATGGGTGAGGCCGATCGCTTCAGTCTGGAGGCACTCCGACACATCCACAAGCAGCTGGATGACGACAATGACGGGGGAATAGAAGTCAACGAGAGTGTGGAGGTGAGTTCTGAGAATGTGCATTTATGATTTTAGATGCTAAGTTCTCATTCAGCATGTTGCCCGAGGATGCATAATGAGGAAACTTAATTTTAAATGACACTTAAGGCAAAACCTGTGACCTTTAGATTTTAAGTGGTGGTTTCTAGCTACTGATTTCCAGTATTTTCTCAAGTATCCCTTAAAGTGGCCACTAAAAATTCTCTTAGACAAAATAATGTATATAGATTTTTGTCTGAATGTAGCCTCTTTGTTGTGAAATACAGAATGCTCTAACATTTTCTGGACATTAAAATCCTTCAGGAGGAAGGAAGAGCTGAGAAGCTGGGAACCACTGGGGTAAAAGGATTAGGCTTCATTGCTTTGCAAAACCAAATCAAATATAATAATTGTTTTTTTTTTTTTTAACTTTTGACAAAACCTTTATTATTGTAAATGTTAAAAATACGTTATTGTTGAAAGCAATTGAGAACCACACCACAGAAACCATTCTGTGAACGTTCCACCATCTTAATGTTCTCTCTCATGGTACCATCTCAGTAGAGAACCAGTATTTCTTAGATCATTAGGTTAGCTAAAGCAAACCTGAGTGGTTTCGTTTGAACCTCAGAGGTCGTTGATTACAACGTGTCCCTGCAGCCATAAACATCTGTTTCAAGTGGTGTCACCCCTGAAAGTTGATCACCACATGAAGTGAAAATATTTAGATTACAATGTTAACAGTGCATGTGGCAGTGGTTGAGGCTTTGTAGCTGCCCTACAAATAAAATAATTCATACTGCTTAGCAGTTAGTCATCAGAGGACAGAGCCAAGTTGGTGTCAGCATTCCTGACATAGTCACGTGTCATCAAAAACAGTTAGTGGTGTGTTTCCAGATATTATACTTTTTACTTGAAGCATTTACAGACCCATAATGCTGTTGTAAATTTTGTTCTAGCTACACTGGTAATATATCTTGGTGTGTGTGTGTGGGGAAAGACAGGTTTGTGTAAGTGAGTAGAAGGTTAGGACTGACATCTGAGAGCAGTCTGACCTGCTGCGCCCTGTGCGTCTCACGATAATCAACGACCTCTTGTGTTCAAAAGAACCCACTTGGGAACCTGGGCACATTTTCTGTGTGTGTTTATGTGTTGGCAGGAGTTGTTTAACTGGATATGAAGTGATTGTGTGAGAAACAGTTATACTCTGCAGCCCTGTGGCGGCACCTCAGTAAAGCACTGGATGCGGTTTCTAAAGACCCTTCAGGGCTGTAGGGCTTGATCTGGCAACCAGCCCACTTTAAGGAGATGTGCATCTGTCCATGTAACATAGATACTTGTATGTACTGTATCGGGGTGTGTGTGTGTATGTGTATCACACACACACACACACTGTATATACACACTGTCCCCATCTCACCCATTGTCTTTATAAGGGCAGTGAGTGGTATCTGTTTCTTCCCAGCAGAAAGCTTGGGTTGTATTTGGCTGTTGCTCATTACCGTGGATTTCCAAGCTTCTTCTCAGGCGGAGCAGGATTTCATAACATGACTGATGCTCCTTTCATCAAATTAGTGACTGACTATCATTGAGTTTTATGTTTGACGGATTTTGTCATGTGACCAGAATCGCAGGACTGAATCAAGTGGATTATTCAGGTTAACTGTCGTAAGCGGAAAGGCATGATCACTGCACGGGTGACGGTTTCAGTCTCTTTCTTGCCAATTTAAAGGGCTGTGTGGGATGTGATTAAGGCTGGCATACAGTGTAGGCATTTTCAAAAGAGAGTGACTGCCTAAAGCACAGTGCCAGGTGAGCATAGCCCTTTAAATGCACTTAGTGTCAAAATGCATGACAGAAACTTCAACTTCTTTAGCAGTCGTACACTAATGAGCTCTCACCTGGCTTTAGTATATATACACTATATTTTTGTACAGTTTTCTTTATGTTTATTTATGTAGTTTATTT
>NW_018127992.1:290428-313357 GCF_001952655.1 Monopterus albus
CACACAAAATATATGTATGAATGAGTGTCGTAGTTGTTATGAACAGTCTGAAAGTGCCGCTCCACATTTCCCTTCTTCGGAATAGTGATGGTAGATTGGTAGATCAAGCAAACACATTTTGAATATAACGTCGTGAAAAAAAAGTCCTCCTCCCATTCTGCATGGAATGTTTTCGGTACATTTTCGGTTTCTTACTTGATTCGGCTCCCCCACTCATTTTATACCCTTTAATTTGAAGGCTAACAAGGTAGTTCGCTCACTGGAGTTTTGCAGTAGCTCGTGCGGTTGACTGTGCATGCTTGGTGACTTGTGTGTCAGAAAAGACAAGATCTCAGACTGGCTGCCCTGCATGTCAATCAAGTAGCAAATGCCATAGGGAGGATGGATGATAGGCTATATATGAATGATTGTTACTTTCGGCTTTACGCATTAGGGGTCGTCACAGCGAATCGTCACACTGACCATTCGCATGTTATCATTTGGCACGTGTTTTACGCCGGATACATCTAATTTATTTTTGAATGGCACGTGATCTACCAACACTACCTTTGCGATTGACCGGTCGATCGTGATCGACATATTGGGCACCCCTGATCTAAGGGAACTGTGAGGGAGGTTGTAGTGGTCTGGCTAGTAATTGTAGGAGGTGGTAGTTCGATCCCTGTCTAATGCTTTCCACATGTTTGACGTGTCTTTGAGCGGCACACTGAATCCCAGATTGCTCCCAGTTCATTAGTAAATGATAAGGATAAGGATAATCACCTTTATTGGCCAAGTATGTTACACACAAGGAATATGTTTCCAGTACAGAACCGATGGCAGCCATTTGCGGCGCCAACTCAACCGACGGCTCTAACCATCGGGGGCAACGGGGTTCAGTGTCTTGCCCAAGGACACTTTGACACGTGGACTGAAGGCACCGAGATTTGAACCTTCAACCGTCTGGTTGGGAGACGACAGCTCTACCCACTGTCACCTCCAAGTGGAAGAACATTTATGTGGAAACTGTTTACAGACTGTGTCTAGAATGTCAATTTGTTCTCAGTAGTGATGAGTTGCAAGGAGTGATGCAGCCATAAAGAATAAAAGGCAGGGAGGGAAGAGATTGGGGTGAGGTGTCAGGCCTTCAGGGGCATAATCATCATCACCCATTCAGCCCCCTGCCACCTGACTGAAACCTTACACTCAGCCACCAAAGATCCCAGTGGTACTTACTGCTTTTCCTTCTCTGCTTCTTCACACCAAAGATAAAATTTGAGAGGATGACGAAGATGAGATGCTGGCCATACTTGTAATTTAACAGTCAAGGCCAGTTTTTCATGACGTGCGTTTCAGAGATTCACAGAGACAGTCGAGTTCCAGTAAGTTGTGTTAATGACATCAGTGGCTTTTGAATAAGGATTACCTGTTTTGGTCTTTAGAGCATGAATCAAAGCATGAATGAATGAACTTCTGTGAGCCAGATGATGCTTCTGTAGCATGTAACTAGGGCATTTTTCAATTGAAGTCTCCCATCAGATAGACTTTGCTTCCCCTAACTGCATCACCATTGGATCATGCTGCTAGTTGTACGGGCCACGCCCACTCAAAGTACCCAGTAGCATGTGTACTTAAACATGTGAGAGCAAACAAGGAAACGGTGAGGTCAACGTGTGCCTGGGTTCCCTTTCAAATGACAATATTCACTTGCAGGTCACGGTGCTGTCAGTAAATGGTCTTGTACTGTATTAAGCACTTTTCTATGCAGTGAAGCACACTCAAAGCACATTTACACTATTTTCCATTCACCCATTTGTGTACACAAGTGTTCACATGCTGCACCATCAGCATGTATGTCTTGCCCAAGGCCACTTTGACATGTGAATTGGAGAAGCTGGGATTCGAACCGCCAACCCTCTGGTTAGGAGACCTCCTGAGCCACGGCTTCCCTTTGTCAGTCAGAGGTTGCATTTGTAGTGGAAGTCAGGACAGAAAACCAACAGCCCCTTTACTCACAGAACGATAAATCATTGTCAGATTGATTTGGCACAATGAGGGCAAAAGGTATCCGAGTTGCACAGTGTAACCTTACCAGCATCATTGTTTGGTGTCACGATTATCTGATAGTTGTGTAAAAGATAGTGAAGCTGCTTTCAGGTCCAATAGGTCAAGTCTTTTCTCCCTCTGCTCCATTTAGATCCGCCTAATTAGATGCAATGTAATGTAATTTGACTACTGTGGAAGAATTGTGTTAGGAATCGAATCCAGCTGTGATTGTGTCAAAATCCCATCTCTGCTTAGTCTATCAGTCAGGGCATCATCTGAGGTTTTGAGTGGCGTTCATGGTCTGCTGCAGGTGCACTGCCTCTCCTCATGGTGCTAGGCTGTGGGCTGCCAGAAAAGCACTGGAGTTTTGAATTGTAAATATTGTGTGTATGGTGTGTTTTGAAAACCTGCCGATGAGTATTCTGGTTTAAATATGGTGTCCTTAGGTACACTCAGTAAGCCTTACTTAGAGCTAGTTGATGTTTATTTTGCTGTTGCAACTTACTTTTGTGGTGGAGTTATAGCCTAGTTCTCTGGAAAGATTTTTTCAGTTATACTGTGTTGCATTATCGGCGCCCAGTCATAGTTGGTTTTACCTACGCTACAATGTCGCATCACTTTGAAATCGCAAGAACCCAATCCACATCGCAACAGGGTGTGAAGGTGCTGCTGTTGTGAGGGAGTGACTGTGTGTGTTCACTAGTCATGCATAACATCTGGGTGGAAGAATTAGGTTTGCATGTGTGGTCTACATCCGTGTATACTGAATATATGTTATACTTGTTTGTAGGCTGGTATGAACAGAGGAAGCCTGTCACATGCATAGAATGGTGGAATCGCAGAAGATTCTTGTTTGTGTTTGTTCATTTATCTGGGAGTGTTCAAGAGAGATTTTATTTGCAACCTAGTAGTTAGGATTAACAGACCCTTTTAAAGTGAAATATTGCAGATGTCCACTGAGTGCAGGATAACATTAAAACCCAGAGTTTATGCTCTGTTAAACACTAGACACCTGCTTTGATCTTGGGTAAAGTAATAACCCTCACTGAACCATTTCTGAATTTTCAAAATAAAAGCATGAGGGCGATTTAGTCACAAAAGAGATGGTTTGACATTTGAGACTGTGCAGCTGTCATGTATGAGAAAGGCTCCATGTAATTAGTTTCATAAAGCATATTTATGTGTCAGCCCTGTGACAGACTGGCGACCTGTCCAGGGTGTACCCCGCCTCTCGTCTGATGTCAGCTGGCATCGGCTCCACCATATAGCATATGTTTTTCCCCAAATTTAGGATGTATCAAGAAGAATTAATCAAACTATTTATCATCTTTTTGCAGTTTCACAGAACTAATGGGTTGAGTTAGGTTGTTGAGAAATTATTTCAGGTTTATGATGTTAGATAAGCCACTGATGTAGTAACTTTGAGTAAATTATGTGTGCATGCAGACAGATGGCCTGGTACAGTAGGTATTGGGTGAACACGGAGTCACGAACTTGGCCAGCTCCCCCCAGTCTGGAATCTGATGTGAACAAATAACAAATATGTCTTTGCTTACTGCTGTGTGTGCCAGTGTCTGACCATGTGTCATACCCTCTCTGTGCTCTAGGCCTCTGTATGTGTGTATAAAGAATGGAGATTTATCAATGTCTTTTCAGGGCTGACTGTTGGTCCTCATGCAGAGTTGAGGCTCTCTGTCCCATCATCATGTTTACAATAGTTTTTTTTAAAACCATTTTGCTCTTTTTACATTAGGCTACACATCATGTCTATTATCATGGTGATCTAAGCCATAAAGCCACCACACAAACCCCAATCTTTATATAGTATGTGGGGCTCACCTTTTATTTTCTCCCTAAAGTATCACAAAGCTGTCTTTTGCCATATGCAAAGCTGCTACCAGTCAGCCCACAGTTTCATGATGCAGCACTTATTGTCACTGTTAATGCTCTTTATTAAGAAGCCAGTTTTTCATTTTTGACTATTATGTCTACTGGTAGCGTGGATATTTCTGTGGTTCCTTTGTTACTTATCAATTACAGTCTTTTATAAAGTGATGAGGTGGAAGGAAAACGGTGGCAAAGTAATAATCAGCATGCCTACCATATAAGACTTAATAGCTCTATTTAAACTTCCATTTAGGTTACTGAGTCTTAAAAATCTAGTTTAAAAATGTCTTACTGTCCGAGAAAAAAGGAAGTGCTGTAATAATGAACACATTTCCTCTTGCAGCTATGAAGATGTTACCAGAAAGAATATCTGTGTAATGCTCTGAACAAATCAAAACCCAAAAGAACAAGTCAAGATCAGAAGGTAAAACGGCAGCTTAAACTTTACTGAGCAAACAGCTGAGACAAAGGTCAGTCAGGAGATAGCAAACAGTCCAGAGGAGTGAGACGAAGACAAGCTGAGGTCAGGCAGGTAATACAGACCACTGGAATGCAACAGCGAACTCGCAACTGGATCCTGAAGGTGGCTGGTATGCATGCTAAGAGGTTGATGAAGAGAGTGGGAACAGGTCAGTAGGTGGGCAGGGGGAAGTAACAGGATAATGTATGGTGGGAAACCGGGGTAATTGCAGGATGGTTGGTAATGGCCATCTGCAGGCATAAATATCCGAATGAATAGGATTATGACAATCCGCCCATTCATCACACTGGTTCTGTTCTTGTTCATGTGCTCTGGCAAATGTCCTTGAAGTTTGCATCTTTGCCAGCAGAGATTTGTTTCTCATGAGCAATAAAGGCTTTGCTAGGCCTTTGTTTGGTCCTGTATTGCACACATTGTGGTCCCTTCTGTGACTCAGCAGAGACTTGGTTCCCTCAGCTGGTTTCTGGCTTTACGTCAGAGTGAGAACACATTAGCATTTGTATTGTGAAAGAGGAAGATGAAAAGAAAACATTGTGCAAAGTTTTCACAGGTCTCTGAGATTTTTGTCCACTTCTGATGTGGTGAAAGACCTTTTCAGATCCAAATGGGGAACCTAGACAAACCTTGGGTGAATACAGGCTACAGCAATAACTAAAGACCTGTCCTAGGATTAGTTTAGATTCATTATAAACCTGTTGTTTCTACAGCCCCACAATTGTATCAACCAGCCCTCCCAGATATAAAACTGCATTGTTCTCTGTTGCTTTTGCTATATAGTGTTGCATGATCCTTTCCCATTGATCAGGTGATAGGGTTAGAATGTGGGAAAAAACCCTGGATACATTAACCTGAGTCTAATTAATCTCTTGCCTCACAGCAACAAGGTTCCGGGTTTGAGCCGGGGCCGACCCGGGGCCTTTCTGTGCAGAGTTTGCATGTTCTCCTTGTGCGGGTTCTCTCCGGCTACTCCGGCTTCATCCCACAGTCCAAAGACATGCAGCTTAGGTTGATTGGTGACTCTAAGACTACGTTCACACTGCAGGCTGAAGGGACTCAAATCCGATCTTTTTGCCCAAATGTGACCCATATCCGATTTCCTTATGACAGTGTGAACAGCACAAATCCGATTTTTTTCAAATCCGGCCCAGGCCACTTTCATATGTGGTCCTAAATCGGATACATATCCAATGTTTTGCAATGCGACTTCAGTCTGAATGGCCATGTCGCATTTCATGCGATTTTTATGTCATTGAAATGCGACAGACGTCATGCGGGTCACCTCATGACCGTATACCGTTCACACATGAGACAGATGGCAGTCGCATTTAAATGACAGTGTGAACAACAGCGCAAAAAATCCGATATGAGCATTAAGACCTGCAGTGTGAACGTAGTCTAAATTGTTTGTTGGTTGTTTGTCTACATGCCAGCCCTGTAATAGTCTGATGACCTGTCCAGGTTATACCCCACCTCTCGCCCAGTGTCAGCTGAGATTGGCTGCAGCGCCCCGAGACCCTATTCAGGAATAAGCGGTATAGGTAATGGATGGATGCATGGATATTGGTTGGATGAATCTTTTTGGCCATGCTAGCAGTGTGATCTGTGGTTCAGTGTCTTTACATCGTTACTGTGCTTTTATGCCAATAATCCCATCAGTGTAAAAGATACCTGATTTTGTGTTCTTAAAGCAATGCGTGCACAGTTGTTTCTTCACTCTGACAACATAAATATCACCCCTCCCATCTCTTAAATGTGTGATTAGAATATATTTATATTTAAGTGCATGCATGTGCAAGAAGTGGGCCTCACTGAGGACTGTTCTTCATCACAGAGGTAGGAAAGGAAGAATACATTCAGTGCTGGAAGTGTTTGTGTCAAGCAGCCTCTCAAAACCAGACTGCTATTATGCATTCAACATCAGTCTCACAGCTCTCCTACAGACTTTCTGTGCACACAGTGAAGATGTGTGAGAAAGTACCGATGGATTTTGAAAATCATCAGTTCTGCTTGTAGGGCCTGATACAGTTGTTCAGTCTGTATCCCTAATGCCTTTTGGACTAATTCAAAGGAATTTGGTGCAGTGAAGCACTAAGCATAACTTTTGTGCTTGTGCCAGCGCATGACATTTTTCAAGCTGTGGAGAAATCTATGAGTGCCGTTTTATCCTTATCAAGTCAGATCGGTTTCTATGATTCGTAACAGTGTGAAATGTCAGAAGACCCTTATCTGCAGTGACAACATTCAGTTTTACATGATTAAAAATACTGTAGTCTCTATGGTGCTGAGTGTTGTATGTTCTGCTACAGAATTCCAAGGAGTTTGAGTATGCAGCACCTTTTTATTGCTGCTGAATGTACAAGACATCTAGCGCTAGACTGGAAACTTTAAATTAACTTGACATTGAACATTTAGGCATATTTACTAGTGGTTCTGCCTACTGAGGTTCTCTTTATGTCTCCGTTAGTTATATTTAACATCACCTAGCTGCATGCCTGCCTGTTTCCTGTTAAGTCACATGATGTATGTAATTTATATTAATTTGCTGCATGCAGCTTCACCATAGCCTCTTTAAGTCCAGTGTTTGCATTACTTTATACAAACCCTGGACATTTAATTTAGGCTTCCAAAGGAGGACCTTTATGTCAGGAATTAGCTGAGAAGATTGATACCACTTCTATATTGCTTTGCTAAATGGCTTGAGCCAGGATGCATTAGCCTGCTACTAGAAGCAGAGCAACCAGCTAGAGCCAAGCTCACTCCAAAATATGCCTGCTAGCACCTCTACATCTCACTAACTAATATTCTTGTCTTGTTTAATCATACAAATGTTAAAAAAAGATGCATTCTTACATGGAGTTAGAGCTGTTTCCCCTCTTAGCTAAGCTAAGTAGAGCCTGCACAGCTGCATGCTAGGACTATAAATTGAATGGACTGCTACAAATATACAAAGTGACATCTAATATATGTATCAGTACAATAGACTTGTCTTTTTAGTCATTGCACTTAGTATAAAAACTAACTGTTGTAAAAATAACCTGGACACATTCAACAATTAACTAAAACCTTCAAAATATGACATTTTACCATGACAGCAGTCTTGTTTCTCCACCTGAAGTGTATACTTACATAATTATGATATTTTTACATAGGAGCACAGTGGGTGGTAGCTTTGTACACTGCAACTTTGTGCTGCTACAATGGAAATGCCTGCAGAATGGCATACTTCACTGCTGTCATGTCAGGCTAATGAGTTATCAAGAGCAGGTAGGATGTATGAATTAGACAGGATGCCAAGGCCACACACACACACAAGCAGTGCTCCAAGGTGGACGCTTTGAGGTGTTTGGTTTAGTTAATGCTGCTGTTGTGTGTGTTTGCTGTGGCTGTCTCTGCAGGGGCATTTATTTATGCACTACGAAAGGAGAACAGCTGGAAAGTACAACCACACACACAGGTGGAAGTGGTGCCTCTGCCATGGGACTCTTTCTCTTTTCAAAGTCCCTAAAAGGAAGAAAAGACAGTGAAAAGAAAACGTGTGTGTGTGTGTGTGTGTGTGAGATCCAAAGCTGGAGTTTTAGGCAAAGCAAACTCTCTGTCAAAGCCGCTCATGTGCACAGAGACATTCTTTGTGAAAAACATGCTTTTTAAAACAAGTTGCAAGCAAATATGTGTATTATAGTGTATCTGAAACGGAAGCAAAACTTAATATTGTCTCTGTTGTTTTTCCTAGTTTATAATAGAAGACATGAAGCAGCAGCAAACCAACAAACACAGCAACCTGCACCATGAAGACCAGCACATCACTGTGGAGGAGCTGTGGAAGGGCTGGAAGTCCTCTGAAGGTAAAGCAGAGTTCACTGATAACATTAACACAGTTACAGCCCTGTGGACAATTGTTCAAGTGAAGTGGCCCTTGTAGCAGCAATACACCTACTGATTAGACCCACAGACCTTTGTCAGGCTGCACAGAGTGCACCAGTCCTCTTTATCTAAATACACCATATCACATGACGCAGGTGTGGTTTCCCAGAAGTAATCAGCACATAGGACATCCTCTTCACAGACTCCTGACTGTTCCTGTAATGGTTTAACAAACCCTCACTGACTGTGCATTTAGTGGAATACTTGTTGGCTCCTTTTGAAAATTCAAGTGGACTGCATGTGAGGACAGTCATGCACATGTAAGGATATTTTTACCCTGAATGCATACACTCATTTGCTTAAAACCCTTTGCCACCGTGTGCTCATGTGCGTTTCATCATTTGCTTTTACTGTTTTAATTACCAGGCTAGTTTTTGACACAGAGAGGTTTATAGATTTACTGCACTTATTACATCCTCAGACACTTATTTCCTCCACTTCTCCTAAATTTGACCACTTCTGATGATCAATGACGTAAAAGCTTTATTTCCAAAAGCCTAAAAACCTAATGGTAATTTGTGGAGCAGAACAGTTTTTTGCCAATCAGTCCTCATACAACCCTACAAATCATCTCGATCTAGAGTGCTGAAGTTGGCACTGGACTTTCTTGGGGTTCTTGGAAGATGTTTGACCTCTCCTCTGAGAAGCTTCTGCAGCTCTGAGTCCCAGGTATTTAACCTCTGTGGACTTTTTAACACCCTGAGGGCCATTGATGCCATGTTGTTTGGGTCGCATGAGTCAGCGTGTGGATGGATGTTAAATTGCCTGGGGACTGATGTCAGGACTTCAGCTGTAAGTGGATGATAAGCAGTGCTGTGACCATTGCTTAGTGATGGTTGTTCCAGTTTGGTGTAAATGGCTTCTTTCATTTAACTTTCAAACCATTTGTCTTCTCTTGCCAAGTCATCCACTTACTACCTTATGGCCCACTTACAGTGGAGTCCTCACATCTGGCCAACCTCAAGGAGTTGACTGCTCCACAGAAGGTAAATACCTGGGACTCCTCACCCATCAGTCCCAGTTTAAGAAGCTTCTCGGAAGACAGGTGAAACCTCTTCAATTTAAACCCCTGATTTGGGAACCACAAGTTAAAAATTACTTAACTGTACTGTATATGAAGTAGTTAAAAGTATCTATACTTTGACGAGCTAGAACAGTAAAATACTGCTTAAGCGTATGCCTACCGGCCCAACAGGGCCACCTCAGACGCCATCGCGGCTGCAATCCACTATTCCCTTTCTCACCTGGAAAATGGAGACTCCTACATCAGGATACTCTTCATTGACTACAGCTCTGCCTTCAACACAGTTGTCCCCCACAAACTGTCCACACTAGGTCTGTACCCCACCCTCTGTGACTGGCTCCTGGACTTTCTGACTGGCAGGCCCCAGACTGTCAGGACTGGCAATAGGACTTCAGCCAGCATTATCACAAACATCGGCACCCCACAGGGATGTGTCCTCAGCCCCATCCTCTACACCCTGTTCACTCACGACTGTGTCGCCTCCCACAAAGACAACATAATCCTGAAGTTCGCGGACGACACCACAGTGATAGGTTGCATCACTGGCGGGGACGAAGCAGTCTACAGGAGGGAGGTGGCCGGTCTGGTGTCATGGTGCAAGGACAATAATCTCAGCCCCAACACGGACAAGACGAAGGAGATGATAGTGGACATGAGGAAGGAGAGGAGAACTCATCAGTCACTGTTTATCCGGGGGCTCGAAGTGTAAAGGGTGAGCAGCTTCAAATACCTGGGCGTCCACATCAGTGAGGACCTCACTTGAACACTTAACACCACACAGCTGGTCAAGCTTGTGCTAGATATATCGGGCTCACCTCCACGCACAGCTTGGGCTCTGGAACTTTACTCCTCGAGAGAGGCTGGACTCTCTACTACTCTGGAGTTGCCCGCGGTGAGAGGCGGTGGGCTGGTGTGGGCTTGCTCATAGCCCCCCAGCTTAGCCGCCATGTGTTGGAGTTTAAAAAAATGAGGCCTTGTGTGAATATGCAGGAACACTGAATAACACTGTGATGAGCATCTCTCAACAGGTGACATCAAGGAACAGGACACTGCTGCACCTGATGCAGCATTGGGAAGCTAGGTCAACAGAAAACATCAAATCCAACTGGTCTTTTCCTAGGTGGAAGGGACCATACAAGGTAGCAGAGATAACCACACTTTCACACAATGTGTGGTTAACAGAGAACAGGAGAAATGACCGACCAGACTTTGGACTCTAAACTCTGACTGACTGTACCTGGTGGCCACAATGACTGACTGACTTGAAACTGTGACTATCTCCTTGGTCTAACAATGTATATATTCAATTGCAGGAGGAGCGATTCTCCCAGAATTTGTGGGGGGGACCAACTAACGTGCTTTATTCCACAGGCAGAGGAAAGCGCTGCTGTTATTGTGATATAAAACTAACACTATGACTAACTGTTGTAAATAATTTGTTTCAAATGTTTCCAGGATACTGCGGAGTTGCCTTTATATGTCTGATTATGTGTTCCATGTTTGTCTTGATGTTTGTGCTGTCTGATGTTTGTTGTGTTGGATAAATACGGCCAATTGAGCAGTAGTTAATGGACAAAGAAAAATCTAAGTTAAAGCTGTAGAGCAAAGTCTATACTGTTTATGGTTTGGTTCATTCAGCTGATTGAAGAGCATTAAAATGAATTAGTTTGACTGTGAGGCCATGGAGAAGGACTATCGGTCGGCCTCGAAGAGATTCTGGCAAACCGTCCGGCGCCTCAGGAGGGGGAAGCAGTGCCCTGCCGAAACTGTTTACAGTGGGGGAGGGCAGCTGTTGACCTCAACTGGGGATATTGTTGGACGGTGGAAGGAATACTTCGAGGATCTCCTCAATCCCGGCGCCATGTCTTCCGATGAGGAAGCAGAGGCTGAGGGCTCAGAGGTGGACTCGTCCATCACCCAAGCTGAAGTCATTGAGGTAGTTAAGAAGCTCCTCGGTGGCAAGGCACCGGGGGTGGATGAGATCCGCCCTGAGTACCTCAAGTCTCTGGATGTTGTTGGGCTGTCTTGGTTGACACGCCTCTGCAACGTCGCATGGCGGTCGGGGACAGTGCCTCTGGACTGGCAGACCGGGGTGGTGGTCCCTCTTTTTAAGAAGGGGGACCGGAGGGTGTGTTCCAACCATAGGGGGATCACACTCCTCAGTTCAAGTATCTTGGGGTCTTGTTCACGAGTGAGGGAAGGATGTCATACATGTTTTCCACTTGCTTATTCTTAATGTCCTATGTCAGTAGCCCTTTATAAAAGCAATAGATAAATGTATGAAAGTAATGACTTCCCTTGTCTCTGTCCCTTCACCAGTCCACAACTGGACCATGGAGGACACAGTGCAGTGGCTGAAAGAGTCGGTGGAGCTGCCGCAGTATGAGAGGAACTTCCGGGACTTCCAGGTCACGGGGAACACCTTACCTCGGTTAGCACAACTTGCCTTTACTTCATTGCTCACAGCAGTGGTGCAACACAACCTGTGTATCCCTGCATCAGCAACATTCACAACACTACACTGTCATTTTTCTTTGCCTCTAGTAAAGATGTTTCTTTTTTTTATTTTGTTTTGGCTGTTGGTGACCAGTGAAGGGTGTTATATGAGCAGTAGCATTATTATCTTTGTTAGAATCCCCAAGGCACCTATAGTTTTTATTACTCTGTGTAGTGCTGCCCACTGCTGGTCATACGAGGCAACATGACCAGGAGAATCTTCTCCTCTCTCAGGTTTCTCAGGACTTTTGTTTCAGTGCCAGATCAGTTTTCATTACATGATCTTAAATGGAACCATCTAAACGAACAATTTGTTAAATTACACTTTTAAAAAGTGGATTGGGAATTCCTTTGTGCAGCACAGTGAAGCTCAAACTGTTAACCAGATAATCTGCATGCTGACATTACAGAAGAAACTGAGACGCTGGTGGGACACTTGCTGACTGCATGTACAGCATGAGTAGCTTGGAGGGCCAGGGGGAGGGTAAACGAGGGGGGTTTGATATTACCCCATGGGGCTCATAGCCGCTGACTCATGAAGTGACGCCACAGGGAAGGAGTACAGTTTCCACAGGCTGCCATGTTAGAGCTGTTTAAGATGGTGGCGGCATGTGGGCAGACAGTAGCATCACAACTATCTGGTGTCGGAGTGATCTTCATACATCCAGGACAGTGTGTGCAGCTGCTTGTGCATCCTACACACAGGCACACAATCCTACCTGTACTTTTTAGTAGAATTTCAGTGACATGTGGTCAGTCAGTCTAACAAATCTTGTTTCTCTGTCTGTACTCTATGTAAGGCTCTTTAATGGTCACCCAACACAGAAGTTACAATTTTCTCTGGGGCAGTAACTAAACAGACTTTTAAATGCAGGAGTCAAAACAGTTATTTAATGTACATACGAGACATTTCAAATAATCACTCCACACCAAAATAAATGAATTCTGACTTTTTTTCCCTCTCTTCTCATTTCAGAATAGCAGCAAATGAACCATCGTTTATGTCGATGCAGCTTAAGATATTAGACCAGCGGCATAAACAGAAACTAAACCTCAAGGCACTAGATGCAGTGCTCTTTGGCCCTCCTCTTCGTAAGTATGCACGCTTTTCAAAGAGAATCATCATTCATTAATGTCAAATACATATTAATACCAATTTATGACAGCTCTGGCATCCCACACAATTTGGGTGGTTGGAACAATTCTATCAAATGTAGAGTATTTGTAAAAACCACCAGTCCTCCTCACTTTCTGTCCTCTCTCTGCAGGTCCGCAACATAACTGGATGAAAGACTTCATCCTGATGGTTTCCATAGTGATCGGTGTCGGGGGCTGCTGGTTTGCCTATGTGCAGAACAAGTCCAGCAAGGTGCACATCTCTAAGATGATGAAGGATCTGGAAAGCCTGCAACATGCTGAACAAAGCCTCTTTGACCTGCAGAGTCGGTAACCACAGATTTATCAGATTTGGATTAATGTGTGAAAGAGCAGAGTAATGTACACCAAGATATAGAGATGGAGGTTAGATGTTCAGTCTATGTAAAGATGATTTAAGATTACTACACATTAAACTGCATCAACTTGTCTGATTTCCCCTCGTCTCCCAGGCTGGAAAAAGCTCAGGAGGAGAACCGGACGGTGGCAGTGGAGAAGCAGAACCTCGAGCAGAAAATGAGGGACGAGATCGCCGGGGCCAAAAAGGAGGCTCACAGGCTCAGAGAGCTGCGAGAGGGTGCTGAATGTGAGCTCAGCCGGCTCAAATATGCTGAGGAGGAGCTGGTACAGGTAGGGGTTAATAGACTGCGTGTTGTTACTTGTAAACAGATTTGTCATTATTCAAATGTTGCACAGTATTTACATATCCTACCAGAAGATGAATATATTCATTACTGCTGCTAAAATTCAAAGTCATTGCCTTGAATCGAAAAGACTGATTTATTATTTTTCATGTACAATTTTCATTTCTTTCACAAAGTATTGCCTTTGCATATCCACAAGATTACTTCCCTAGAAATTACTCTCCTTTGCATAAAAAATACAGCACCAATGTACTGTAAGAGTTACTGTAGGTCAGGAGTTCTCCACCAGCAGGCGGGTCAGGATTGGATTAAATGCAGCTCATTTAAAATTCAAAGACCGACTATTCACCCACACTTGGTGTATCTGATCAGCGATCTCATGGGGAAAGTTTGAATATTTGACAGTGAATTTAACCCGTCCCCAGTCACTGACGTATCATGTTTTTCCCGTGTAGGTGCGAAAGGCTCTGAAGCGAGCAGAGAAGGAGATGATGTCGGAGTGGTCGGTGCCTGAAGCTCTGCAGAAGTGGCTCCAGCTCACACATGAGGTGGAAGTTCAATACTACAACATCAAGAAACAGAATGCTGAGTTTCAGCTGTGCGTCGCCAAAGAAGAGGTAACTTTTTTTTTTTTAACTGTAGGATTGCAATCATTTAGCATGGATGCTCCTACATGAAGCAATTTACTGAGGATTGAACGTGTAGGTAGGATTACAGAGTACTTGTCAGGACACAACTTGCTGTAGGAATATCCTGGGACACTTTGCCTGCTATGCTTTGGCTTTAGTGTTATTTTTCACAGATGAGGTATTGAGGTGCTTTTCTGTTTATTCAGCAGGCACATACAGTGTGTACTGGAAATGACCAGTGGGAAGAGACAAGTGTTCTCAGAGGTTACTCAGTGTTTGATTTGCAGAAATTTGAACTCCCATCAGTCGTCATGTTGACTGCTACACGCAGCTATTGTAGAAGTGCTGGGGTGCAGAGAGAGCTCAGTGTGTCAGTCTGCTCGCTAGTATACAGCCAGTGTTGTTAAAAAGCAGGTCCAAGTTTGATTGCAGCAGCTTTCACTGTATTTGGATACTTAGTATAGTTTGTAATAGTGGAAATTATTACTCACATAATCATGACTGTAATATTGTGGCTGATGAGTTGAAGATAGCAGTTTTCAAAACTGATTTATAAATACCAGCTTGTCAAATGCAATTGTATGCATTTCTAATATAGGTATATGATGGTACCCGTTTCTTTATCAATCAGAGTAATTAAGTGTTTCCTCACTTGTTTGTTTACTGCCAGGCTTGTTGAAATTTGGTGAGAAATTCTCATGCAAATTTATATCAAACCTTCAAGTGAAGGTGGGCTAACCCTTAAAACCATAATACTTAAATTATATTTGCTGTACAGAGGTGATGACTTGCAGTTAAGCTTCTAAACAAAATAACACTTTGAAACGAGTTTGTGTGTGTTTTGCATTTCAGGCAGAGAAAATAAAAAAGAAGAGAGGGTCTGTTTTTGGAACTCTTCATGTAGCCCACAGTTCATCGCTGGATGAGGTGGACCACAAGATACTAGAGGCAAAGTAAGACTCACACACAACTATAGCTAGAAGTATACTTAAATGGCTATAGTAATGTACATACATACACAAATACATGGCATTGTTTACGCTGAGATTAACTTCAGTTTAGCTAAACTGCTCCCTCAGACCCACCTGTTACGTGCTGCTATAATGTTTCTTGGACACCAGAAGTTTTATTCCATACAATATTTGCTATAGTCACATTACCATATGACACTGAGATAAAGAGAACCAGGCAGCTTGTGTACTAAAACTGAAGTCAGACACAGAAACCTTGATGAGCTTAATAAGTAGCTGAGTTTTAATGCCAACATACTTTTCATTAACCTGTTCTTTCAGGAAAGCCCTGTCAGAGGTCACGGCATGCCTGAGGGAAAGGCTTCATCGCTGGCAGCAGATTGAGAAGATCTGCGGCTTCCCTGTTGTCAATAACTCGGGCTTGTCGACACTCACAGCCAGCCTCTACTCCGACCACAGCTGGGTAGTCATGCCACGAATGTCAGTGCCGCCCTACCCTATTGCAGGAGGAGTGGATGACCTGGATGAGGATACGCCTCCCATCATTCCACAGTTCACGTGTAAGTACGCCAGCAGAGGGTTGACTGCTTTGTACTCAAACAGGTAGAGAATTGTAATAAAAGTTAGGCGTTGTCTCTCCCCCAGCAACTACCATCATCCGGCCCACGCTGACGCGCAGCAGCAGCTTGTGTCGTTCCCGCCGGAGCCTGCTGAGCTCCCCACAGTCTTCGCTGATGTCTGCAGACCCTGACCTGCTGTCCATGGCCAGCTCGTCTCTCTCTTATCACACTGAGGCAGACGATGAACATATCAAGTTCAGCTTAGACAGGAGGGGGTATGTATCTGTGGAACGGTTTAACAAGTTTAGACTCAGAGGTTTTTTGTCCAGACATTCATCCTGATTGTAACATTTCTCACTGGATGTCTGTGGAGGATACATGATTTACCTCAACTGGAAGCTGCACAGACACCATAATTAGTTCATGTCTAGCATGTATGATACTGTTACGAATACAGGTACTAAAAATATCAAGAAATGTTCTACTGGTTGATATTCCTATGTCTGATGTTCTATCAGGGAACCAGTGCCCGAGGACAGCGCCGACCCAGACTCCCACAACTCTTCCACAGGCGCAAGCAGCTTCACAACCCCTGCACGCCGGGCGCGGAGACCCCATATCGTAAGATATCCAGAGAGGAGCTGCTGCTGTTCAGCCAGAGTCCAGAGCTTCCTGTGTCCACCTCCACTACCCACACCAGCAGCAGCAGCCTCCGGGACTCCACACCTCTTTATTGTCTGCTAACTTCGGCCTGCTATCTTACTCACTATATTACTTTACCTGTACAACTGCTGCAACAACGACTACTATATTACCATTCTGGTTCATATCTTCTTCCACACCATTCAACATATTCAAAACATCCAAGCAAGCACCAATACACTCACCTTAATTATTATTATTATCATCAGAGTGATCGGAGTGTGTGCGCGCATGCGTAGAGATCAAAGGAACCAGATTTCACGTGACGTCACTACTGCGCACCACAAAAGGGGCAAACCTCCGAGGTTTATTTCAGAAGATCGAACTATACTAACACAGACGAAGTGCCTTCGTCGGTTTTTAAAACGGCACCAAAACTCAAAGGGAAAACTAAAGCGCCAAAGGCACCCACAGTGCCAGTCAGCCTTACAAAGGGTACCGTCCTCCAACGACATAGAGAGGCTTCAACAAGAGCTAGACAAAGTCCAGAAGGAAAGGGGGATACATGTTTTGCCTCAACTGGAAGCTGCACAGACACCATAATTAGTTCATGTCTAGCATGTATGATACTGTTACGAATACAGGTATTAAAAATATCAAGAAATGTTCTACTGGTTGATATTCCTATGTCTGATGTTCTATCAGGGAACCAGTGCCCGAGGACAGCGCCGACCCAGACTCCCACAACTCTTCCACAGGCGCAAGCAGCTTCACAACCCCTGCACGCCGGGCGCGGAGACCCCATATCGTAAGATATCCAGAGAGGAGCTGCTGCTGTTCAGCCAGAGTCCAGAGCTTCCTGTGTCCACCTCCACTACCCACACCAGCAGCAGCAGCCTCAGGGACTCCACACCTCCTCTGCCTCCTACCCCGTCCAGCCCGCCTTCCACCTCACCCTCCCCAGCCTTGGAGCACCACTCGTTTGCACGCAAAGGCTCGCCTGACCTCACCTGTGTCATACCCGAGTCCCAAAGCTTAACATTCTCACAGGGGAACGTCACATCCCCCATGGGAAAGGGCATGTACAATGGCATTCTGGAGAAGTCCTACAGCTTTGGCCAGCTGCCTGTGAGCATGTTGGCCAATGTGGGGCGTAAACCATCTCTTACCTCCCTAGACTCAGAGGGCCGCAGTGTGGGAAGGGATTACAAGCTCCAGAGCACGTCCTCCCAGGACTCCAGTGACAACGGTGAGAAAACCAGACGCTCTTCTTCTAAAATTAAAAGCCTGTTTAAGAAAAAGAAAACTTGAAGAGTACGACAGTGAGAAATAAATTAGACCCAATACTAAACAGTGGACATCACTGTAAGCTAACACTTCATTTTCTCTCTTAAGTTTCTTCCTTTTGTCATGAAAGATGGAATGTAGCTCAGACTGGGGGCCTTATTTTTCAATAATGCCGTTTTATTTAGTTCACTCTTAGCTTCAGTGGGAACCTGCAGAGGTCAACGAAAGGTCAGAGGTCACACCCGTTGTTTAATGTTCTTTTGAATTCAAAGCAAAAAGCCATTATGTTTAAGGGTTTGAAGATGCAGCTCAAATTCAATTTTAAGCACATAGTCAAGTGTTTCACTGTTTATTACAGAAAATGTAAAAAATGTTTGCTGTTCCTACCAAAAGGATTTAAAGGATTTGATATTGGTAGTATTTTCAACAGACTCGTGTCTCAATCTCCAACGTGGATTAGCCTGTGCTGTAGACCTCCATTGTTGTTCAGAAAACCATCAGTGAAACACAGCGCAGCACTGGGCGACATGTTTGTTCACTATGAAACGCAAGACCTGAATATTTATTACAAAGCCAAATATGCAGGTCTGATGTTTCATAATGAAGAAACATGTCACCCGGGGAGTGGTGTGTTTCTCTGATGTGTTTTTGTTTTTTTTTTAATCATTTTTGACCAACGGACGTCTATGGCACAGGTGAACAAGATAATCCATGCTGGAGCCTGACGGACATTAATTGTGAGTAGACAATTCATTTCTGGTTTTACTCCCTGTTGTTGAAAATATTTAGACCTTATCCTTTCAATGACACTTTCAGCAGTGACAGCAGCACATCATCAATAACACCCAGAAAAGAAATAATCCTAAGATTTCTAAAACATATTTTTGACAATTTTTCTCAAATGTCCTAACTACTACGTCTGGTTTATATTATGAATTGTATCTTTTGAAATCCTGCTAAAAGTTGGTTGCACTACTGTTTCCCTGGTATTTCAGTTAAGAGCCGCTACTTGCGGAGTACCTATTAATTAAAGACATAAAGAGGAATACAGGGGCGGTGGCAGTGAAGACGCAGCACTTAATGCCAGAGCCAAAATTATCTGATGCTTCTTCAGTGCCACTGTTTATGGATGTCTCAAGATAAAGATATAGAAGTATAAACTGTTTTAACATTATGTTCTTGTAGATGTTTTTAAAATAGATTTATTTTGGTGGGGGTTCCTATGAACTGATCCTTACTGAAGACTTTTATTGAATATGCAAATTAAACCCACACCAGTCATTTTTCCTGTAATCTAGCCATATCAACATACGCTGTCCATGTTTTTGTCTTAAATACTTCTGTACCTTTCTAACATTTGGTGTCACTACCATATTCTGGTGGTTGGAGCGCTGTATTCAAAGACAGATGTGTGCCAGGGAGTCTAAAGACAATTGCAGGAATTAAAATGCAGTTTCTGTATTGTCTGTCCCAGGATTTTTTTATGACAAACATTAAGGATATAACAAGGAACTTTTTGATTGAAATCTGATTGATAGACCAAGACCTGCCCCTAAGCTCAAAGTCGACCCATGCAATACAGGCTTGTTGCTCACCTCTGGGCATTATACCGAGCGCACTGATGTCAAGAGCTCCTGCTTCACACTGTGATTTTTGCCTTCTTCCCTTCATCCTGGACCCGTCTGTCATTGCTGCACCTTAACGCAGCAGGTCACATGATGCCATATACGAGGCGAATCTGGTAGACAGGACAACAAGATGACCAGGATCCAGTGGCCTCTGCTTTTACAGAAAAGATATATACGTTTAGAATGTCGTGGACAATACAACACCCAAATGAAGAAACCAGAAGACAGAACTACAAGACAAGGATATAATGAATGTTTACAAGACTAGTGGTTTTTGAAAACATTTTGTGTGTGAATATTTGTATACTGTAGAAGCATTAATAAAAAAATGGAGGCAGTGGACATGTTTCAGAGTTGTGTTTGCTGCCATGTTTCTCACACAAATGGAAGGACAAAATATTTTCTATTTGGAAAAAGTTTCCAGGAGAGGGTCGGACCCCAATTTTACCTGAAAAATACCACATATGGTATTATTGTTTTAAGCATTATAATCGTGTTTGGTCGATGTATGACAGACTTGTGTGTTAGAGTAAAGAGGAAGTGGTGTGGTGGGAGGAGATTAGGGGAAATCAAATATAAAATAAAAAAAATTCTGAAAACTGCTCACTTTAAGATGTTCTTTGGTTGGGGACACTTCTCCCTGAAGCTTCCCTCCAACATGCACAATCACAGGCCCATTGTCTCCACTCACTCTTGAACATGCACTAAAATAAAATTGCAATCAAAAGATGTACAGTGTTTCTTAAATTCTACAAGGTTGACTAGTAAAGTTGTCAGTTTTCAAATGGCCCTTAAAATGACTGAACACCCACGTGCAGTCTGAAAAGCAGAACTACTATGATGAAGCCTAATTGGATATTTTAGAGAATTGTTTAACCTACTGCTATAAAATTGAATACCAATGCACAGAAGTTACTTAATCAAACATTTTAATTATTCACGTATTAAATGTCGACATCAAAAGCAAAACAAGACTGCGTAGAGTACCTGGATGGAAAGTCTGGTTTCTTTGCAGCTTCAAGGAAGAACCCCAGAGCCATGGATGCCTTGTTTTTGGAGGATCAGGATCTGTGACAACACATTTAGAGTTAACTCAGTCGGCTACTCAAAGGTGCTTACAAGTTTATCCACAGTGAATTAAAAGATAATTCTATTTGCCAGCTGTACTATCAACTTGCTGTGTTTCACTTGAGATCAATGAAGGTCAATCAATATGTAGTTATGACAATGTTTGCCATAAACATTATAGGACACGAAGTTTTTACTAAAGCTTCATTATCATACAGTAGGTGAAACACTACAGTTCATTCTGACCCTGAGTACAAACATGGTGGATACAAATGCAGAGTGAAAGCAAGATGCTAATATGCAAACCTTACAGCTGCTGTCTTAAAACACCATATATCAAACTAGGAAGCTTGTGAGTGGAAAAAAAATGGGTCAGATTGAAACAAAGAATGAAGTGTTGGCACATATTTGACTTAGTTTGACAACAGAAGTTGACACTGTAAACGTTCTGAATGTTAAAAACTTGTTACTCTAACTTAAAATAAGTTCAGAAAAGTAAAAGACGTTCTCTCAGATTTATCTTTCCAGCCACTGCTGTATGATCGGTTCAACTAAAGATATTCCTCTGTTTTATTTAGGTAGTTTTCAGAGAAATACTGGTGTCCAGTTATTCACATGAAACAAAATCTAAGGCTAAAGGCCAAGTCTGACAAGCCTTCAGATTTAAAACTGCTTTAGAGGATGAATAAGAGCATGTTCTGTGTGTACATTTACTGCAGAAGAAGTCTTACTGTCATCATCTTCCCTCCAGCTCCCCTTCATGTCATACTCCTGTTCCAGGTTCGGTGGCTCTGAGGCGGTCAGATGCTACAGCTCAGGACGCTTCATCCGTTCATGACACCTGAAGAGTGTAAACAGGTGGATAAGAGACAGGGGCTGCAGGTTTCTACAGCTTTAACTTGATCATGTATCCAGATGCCAAAGGACTGGAGCTGGTTCTGCTGTGCCAGTTAAAGAGACTTCAAACTGTCAAAGGATCAAAAGCTTGTATTGACAGCTGGGTCAGATGTGTCACCTGTCCTAAGTTATTTCTCCGCCCTGTGTCAGCCTGGACAAAAAGCTTTCAGATGCTCCAAGACAAATGAGACCGATACGATCAAAAGCTCCAGAAAAACTACTAAATGGAACTTGTGATGAGATTGTTTTCTCAACATTATTATTAGTTGCAGACTTATTTAGAAGTCGAAATAAAGCCCATCTGCCATGTTTAAGCATTGATAGTAAAGAAATGACATTCAAACACTCATCACTAAAGATATCAGCAGAGGGAAATAAAAAAGCAAAGTGACAGGCTTCGTGTGTGTAACAACACTAATCAGGTGTTAATGGTAACGTTACCTGGGCACGTGGTTCACATTGTAAGGAACCAACCCAACTTTGTGTCTCTCCAGTAGAGTGTTCTCGTTTATCTTCATGGTGCTAAAACAGACACAAACACCACCAGGACCGATAACAATAAACTGAATTCAACCCTTGTACATCTCATCAATATATTACAACAGTTTGATACCGAATCACAAGATGAGACCATTCTTCCTACAGATGTATTAAGGGGAAAAGGTAGAAGATTTTTCAATGTCTGTATTGTGAGAACGTTTTTTCATAACGTTAATTGTTATTTTTCCCACTGAATGTTACTCGCCTGGCAAATTTGGCTTTCTTCTGGGGTTGCTTCTACGTTCTGGGGTCCACTGCACATGGGAACTAGGGGACAGTGGGGGACAACGCTGAACTTTCTCAGTACCACATACCACAGTAAGGCATATTTTTCAGGAGGCGGTCAGACCCCTTTATTAATCTTTTTAATGGTCTACATTTGTGTCCATAAGTATTTGGACTGTGACAGTTTGTGTAATTTTGCCTCCATACTCCACCACAATGAATCTGAAATGAAGCAGTTTATTTATGGGGCCTGTGGTGGTGCGTGTGCAGCAACGCTTTGTTAAAATGCGCTACCTGCTGGCTACAGATGGAAAGGACTTGCCTGGAATGTGTCCGTGCTCTTCAGGCACCGGGTGGCCGTCATGATGTTGGACTCTGTGAGCTGGGATCCACGTCTCTGGCACCATCTTAAAGTCTTCCTCTACGTTCCATATGAAGCCTGAGAAGGAACAAAAACAAAAATATTCTAAACATCCCTGGAAACACAAAGCAGACCATGGCAAAATAAATCAGACACCAACTCTATTTACTTTAGAAAAAGCTAGAGGAATAATAAATAAGGTCCTTTACCATGTACCAAACAAGTCATTTGATAAATGACTAAAATTCCAAGATTTGGTGAAACACAGATTATTACATATCATATATAAAATAGTCAGTAAATTAATAAAAGGTAATATCCAAATGGTGTTCAAGATGAAAAAAATTTAGATGAGCGTCTATGTTTAAAAGTAGTACGAATATGTTAACAGATGTCTTTCAGTTACTCTGATGATTTGACAAGGTGTGACAGTAAATTTAATATATTGATAAAATAGTTTACTTAATGGATATATATTAAAAAAAAAA
>NW_018127992.1:319122-321474 GCF_001952655.1 Monopterus albus
AGCTCCAACACTTATGAAGCAGAGAAAAACACATTATTATTGCTACTGATCACAGTCCAAGCTATGGCAGCTCACTCACCTTTATAAACAGTGACATAACAGCAGGTGCCATCTAGTTTTTCTGTAGCCAGTGCATGGCCAATATCAGCTTCCAGAGCAGCAGGGTCCACACTTTCAGTAGCAGCAACCTGGACTTTCTGCAGCCAGACAGATGACATACAAGTTTGAGACAGATAAGTGAAGAACAAGGTTTCACTGTTATTCCTGTGATTATTATAAGAAACACCGTTGAGCCACTTTTGCCCAAATGAATCATTCAGCTATAAGATATCAACCAGATTTTTGATACAAGTCCTGAAATAAAGTGATTTCTTCTCATTGAGTGCAATACTATGCTGTGATATTTAGTCCCCTTCCAGCAACAATCTGCAGAAATCTTTATGGCTGAGTCCGTCTGCAGTGTTCTATGAATCTGGAGTTGGAAAGCAGCTACTGGAAAATGTAACAGACCAGCTGGAATGAGTAAACCAGCAGTGCTGCAGCCAGCATTCATATGACCCGAGTCTCCTTACAAACACATCAAGAGCATGAAAAATGAAAACAATCTCACTGTTGAGCATATGACACCGAGACACTGCCCTCCAGGATGAGGCTCTATGCAATGTTGGGACTGCAAAACTACATTTACGGGATGTTTGCATCTGTGATAACACTTATTTGCCAGGTATTTATCTCTCGGCTTTGCAAAACACAGCCAAGACCTCCATGTGGTCATTTCATTAGAAACAACTTTTAAACTGAACGGATGGTGGGGAATGGAGCAGGGCCTGGCTCTTAAGCTAACGCTAGTGACGATAAGGAAACAGGTTTGAAGCTGGTCCCTAGGTCCTAGGACCGTCCAACACCCTCAGCAGACAAACGCCGTGTTCAGGTGCAGCCAGGCTGCTGCTCCATGCTAGCAGCACTTTGGTACTGATCATAAATCAATGGCTGCTGTGTCGCAGCACCGCTCACCTGGCCGTCTCGTTTCTTCGATTGTTCTTCTTTCATCTCGGTCAGAAAAACACACGGTATCTTCTGCTGAACAGCCCCCAGACGTCGTATTGTGGCTGTTTCTGTTAAGTTCCCCACCCCAGATGTCCTCCAGACACGTTAGTCCCTTTCCCTGAGCAAAGCGGAAATTGAATGTTCAGCATGTATATGGAGCAGATTGCTGGTCACGTGAGTCCTTCTTCTTCATTTTTTTTCGGTTGACAAACAATGAAGTGGCTCATTAGCGCCGCCACCACCCCGTGTCTCAGTCTAACAACACAATTCTTGTGTTACAATCTCTAATATCAAACTTTTAACAATTATTAATCATTACTATGTTTTATATGTGAAATGTCATTTTAATGCAACATTACAGACTTTTCAGATTTTATTTCCTAAAATACTATACAACACCACTCAGATTGTTTTTGTTACATTTGGACAGTAAAGCATGTTATCAGTTTTAACATGCCCCCCCCCTTAAACTGTGGATTAGATTCTCTTTATTATGCTCAAATTACAGCCATAATGTTTTTCTCACCAGGATGTTAAAAATTAAATATTTATTAAAAAAAATAAAGCAATAAATGAGCATTAATGTTTTTTGTTTGCTGTTTGATTTGCAGTTTGATTAAATTCCTGGTCCATGGATGGTGACGGTCCTGACGAGAAGATTGGACTGAGGCAGGTTATTTGTCAAGTTATGTAATTTTTTTTACATAAAAAAAGACGGCGCCATGTCTTCCGATGAGGAAGCAGAGGCTGAGGGCTCAGAGGTGGACTCATCCATCACCCAAGCTGAAGTCACTGAGGTAGTTAAGAAGCTCCTCGGTGGCAAGGCACCGGGGGTGGATGAGATCCGCCCTGAGTACCTCAAGTCTCTGGATGTTGTTGGGCTGTCTTGGTTGACACGCCTCTGCAACGTCGCATGGCGGTCGGGGACAGTGCCTCTGGACTGGCAGACCGGGGTGGTGGTCCCTCTTTTTAAGAAGGGGGACCGGAGGGTGTGTTCCAACTATAGGGGGATCACACTCCTCAGCCTCCCCGGCAAAGTCTATGCCAGGGTACTGGAGAGGAGAATTCGACCGATAGTCGAACCTCGAATTCAGGAGGAACAATGCGGTTTTCGTCCTGGCCGTGGAACACTGGACCAGCTCTATACCCTCTTCAGAGTGGCAGAGGGTTCATGGGAGTTTGCCCAACCAGTCCACATGTGCTGCGTGGATCTGGAGAAGGCATTCGACCGTGTCCCTCGCAGCGCCCTGTGGGGGGTGCTCCGGGAGTACGGGGTCCGGGGCCCTTTGCTAAGGGCCACCCGGT
>NW_018127992.1:321900-339270 GCF_001952655.1 Monopterus albus
CTCACCTATGGTCATGAACTTTGGGTCATGACCGAAAGGGCAAGATCCCGGATATAGGCGGCTGAAATGAGCTTTCTCCGCAGGGTGGCCAGGCGCACCCTTAGTGATAGGGTGAGGAGCTCAGTCACCTGGGAGGAGCTCAGTGTAGAACCGCTGCTCCTCCACATTGAGAGGAACCAGCTGAGGTGGCTCGGGCATCTGTTTCGGATGCCTCCTGGGCGCCTTCCTAGGGAGGTGTTTCAGGCATGTCCCACTGAGAGGAGGCCCCAGGGAAGACCCAGGACACGCTGGAGGGACTATGTCTCTTGGCTGGCCTGGGAACGCCTCGGCATTCCCCCGGAGGAGCTGGAGGAAGTGTCTGGAGAGAGGGAGGTCTGGGCATCTTTGCTTAGACTGCTGCCCCCGCGACCCGGCCCCGGATAAGCGGAAGAAAATGGATGGATGGATGGAAAAAAAGACCACTGGCCCTGGTTGTCTACCTGAGCAGTCCCCACCTCTGTAGCGCTGTGTGAAGTGTTTACTACTTTCAGTGTATGACTAAATATCTTATTGTGAAAATCTGAATGAAATCTTTCATAAAACTAAAAAGGGGCCTTCCTACCGAGACACAGTGTGTGTTTGCAGCTTTGCCCTCTCATGTTGCCTGATGAATAATGAATGATGCTCAGTTGGGTGATAGGATCCACCCACTGAACTTGACATGAAATTGAGAACATTCAAATTGTTGGCCTGTGTTGTGACTACAACTCAGGAGCCCCATCTTTTCCCAGCAGTGAACTGACTTTCTGGCAAAACTGCACTGACCTGGCTTTGAAATGTCACTCAGAGCAAAATCCCACACGGACCTGCAGATGGCCGGGAAGTCCTTGTTAGACGACAGCTCGTACCACTTTCTCTCAGTGAGCAGCAGCAGCATTAACAGAGGCAGCCGATTTGGGAATGGGACAACAGAAGAGATCAAAGTTCTCCCCAGGTCGACCAGGAGGCCTCTACGGGCGGTCAGCGCCATCAGCACCAGTGGCTCCTTCTACCAGATCAACCATGTGCAAGGAGAGCTGGTCAGAAAGAGAAAGGTTGGGGGGAAAAAGGTGAGACTGTTCATGGATCACTGTGTGAACCAGAGGGAAAATGCTCATGATCCATTTTAGAGTGGTACCAAACAAACATCACAACAAATCTCTATGATCACAGACCTGCTATGGGATTATTATAGTGATCATTAATGACTTTGAACAACACGTTTTAAATCTACAGACCAATTTGGACTCATGATAAGAAATTAAATGTTGGAGGGAACAACCTCACCACATCTGTGATTTGTAGCTGAATGACATAAACTGTTGTTTCCAAAATCACAAATAAACTTTGAACCTTAACTGAGTTTAAGGAAGGTTTCGAAAATAGTTAATTTTACCCAAAATGATGACACTGATGTGAGAATAAAAATGTATAATTTGTTGTGATAAGCATGAAAAATGTTCACTGATGGTTGGTATGAAGTTTGTCATGTCTGTTTCATAGCGCTGTCTCAAGAAGGGTCATCATTCTCTGTTTTAATGCTGAGTAAACGATCATTTTATGAATTTGGAGTCAAAGCCTCGACTGGTTGTTCGCATGTCACTGAGAATGTAAATGTGCTTCAGGATCTGAAGAAAGAAAACAAGTACTTATCGAACGAGATCCACATGGAGCGGATCATGATGCACACAGAGAACGAGCTGACCATGAGGAACCTCAGGAACCTGAACCAGGAGATGCAGGCTCAAGTCAAAGAGCTGCACTCAGTGACTGGACATCCAGAGCACTGATAAAAAGAAAACAGAGATCATAAGACAACACCCACCTGCATCAAATGAAATATGTGTAAAACTCCACACATTCATTTGACAATTAAAGTTGTAAATAGTTTTGACTAAACGCTGCTCTAAACTAAACGTAAGGCATATTTTTCAGGAGCGGGTCAGACCCCATTTTTAACAACACACTATATAGTAAGGCACATTTTTCAGGAGGTGGCTCATTTCAGTAAGACACAATAAATCAATGTGATATTTGTTAGAAATGAACCCAATTCTTTTGTTGGAAGCACGAGACGTGAAGACAGGAGAGGACTGTTTAAAATCAACAAAGTTTACTGAAGGTCTGATCACAGGTTGAGTCTTACAGTGCTGGATTCAGAGAGACAGAGCTCCCGCAGGAAAACCGACTTCTGAAACCTGAATTAAGTTTTTACAACACATTTATCTTCTTAGGCTGCTCTGCCCTGGCCAGGGGTGCAACCTTCAATGGTTTGTGATCCTATTGGTCATTTGGTGTGAGCCGGAGCTCACACTTCAATGTTGAAATATGGTAAATCTAGGTATGTGTGTGTGTGTGTGTGTCTCAGGTGGCAGTTTGGTCTTGATCAATGGGCCCCGAACAATGGGTGGCCTGAGTTGCAGGCCCCTGTGTATGTGATGCTAATAAGTATGCTAACCTGGCCAGGTGGTCCTCTCAGGTTGTGGGCTCCCTGGCGCTGCAGGGCACCCCAAGACAAAGCAAAATTGTGGAATATGCTAGGTAGGTCTACTGTGGGTGCAAAACAGGCCAGCAGGTCTTTGGTAAATTGTAAATAGGCTGCCTGATCACAAGGAGATATGGACATAGTGTCTCTACACAGAAGTTACAGCATTCAAACTAAGCAGATTCTACTGCATTACAGTTGTAAGATATATAAGCAAGGGAAACAAATGTATTACAAATGATCAAAGCTCAGTAGTTCTGGACAATCATCAATGCAGCTGTAATATGTACAAACAAGGAAAATAAAGTTATGAAAGGTAACTAAAACTTATAAAGTAACTAGAGTCTATAAGAATCATCAAATCTTACATATTCACTTATCAAATCAATCACTAACAGAGATTTGGATGAGAGAGATCTGATATTTAATAGTCTACATTTGATTGATTATTTTGATCCATGAGAGGAATAGTCTTAATTTTAATTAGGTTCTTATGAATAACTCCTCTGGAGTTGATTCTTGATTTATATAATTTAGGTGGGCGGGGGACAGACACAGTCTCTATGGGGTACTGGGAGCATTGGGTGGGTAGCAGCTGCAAGGAGACAGCAGAGAGGCGTGTAAGACTGCGACCCTGCATCCTGGACTCAACTCTGGGTTGTCATAATTTAGGTTGTAAAATAAACTCGTCCAGATTTCTAGATAAGAGAGCCGCACCACCCAAAGTGGGATGGATGCGGTCTCTGCTAATCCGACCGGGTTTTCCCCAAAATGTTTTCCAGTTGTCTATGAAGCCCACGTTATTTTTTGGGCACCACCTAGACAGCCAGCGGTTGAATGACGACATGCGGCTAAACATGTCATCACTGGTCACATTGGGTAGGGGTCCAGAGAAAACTACGGAGTCCGACATTGTATATTATTGTTCTTCAGAATAAAGATTCAGAATGTAATATGTGTTGTGTACTTTCACTTCCAAGCAGGCAGGACTGATGCAAGCTGGCTTTCTGCAATTATGTAATACATTTTTATATCACCTTAGTGAAAAAAATATGCAGTAGGGTTTAAATGTTCTACAGACACTATTCTGTTGTTTTACATCATATGGTAATGAAGGTAAAGCATTAACTTTTCATAACCAAAATTCTGTAGTGCATGCATCTATTTTTTTTCTAAATTGTAGGAGCACCTTTGAATTTTACCTGCTCACAAATAACAAACTGACAACTCATTCTTTGCTTGCAGGTTTGAACTTAGAACCATCTTGTAGCAACAGTGCTAATCACTGCCCCACTAATGCCACCCAAAGTTTTAATTAAGAAAAATAAACTAACTTTTATATGTATACTGCTTCTTAAATGTCCATGCAGATTCTCAGTCATCCAGGTCATAGTAAGATGAAAAAACTTACAAAAAAAATCAACTGGACTAGGTTTTAGGTCAAAGATGTTTCACCTCTCATCCAAGAGGCTTCATCAGTTCTGCCCGACTGGCATCTACAGTCCTGTTTTGAGATCTCTGCCCAAACATGCCCACCAGGACAATAGGCGTCGGTCCACAGGTGAGGGTTCAAAGACAGGTAACGACGCTCACCGATACTGGGCTATAACCACTCAGTCGTTAGGGGACATTGTTGGCCTTCAAAGGACTGAAACACCACCAAGGGGGATAAATACCTCCAGGTCAATGCCAACCTGGATGACTGAGAATCTGCACAGACATATAAGGTGCTTAAGTAGTGCAAGCGTATGTCGTCACTCAAGTTTTCAGATAAACCTAGAAAATAGTGGGTTTAATTCCTAAATAACCTAGGAGCAAACACACCACAATGCAGGCACAGAAAACAGGAAGTGAGTACAATTTACCGCAGGAACAGGAAACAGCGGCCTGTCAAAGGTTCCTCCCAACCAGGTGACGAACCTAAAACCCATGGAAGGACAAATTGTTCATATTTTCTATTTGGAAAAAGATTTCAGGAGAGGGTCGGACCCCATTTTTACGACATACGATAGTAAAGCACATTTTCAGGTTGCACTCTGAGCCATGTTGATGACATCTCTATGCAGATTCTCAGGTTTCTAAATTTTTTTTCAGCATGTTTATGACATTGTATACTAAGGCACAATGAAAAGACATGTGTAACACTAAACATAACAAAGGCAGTGTAACATTTTGCCAATAAGGTGCAATGAACGCGCAATGGCCTAGATTTGATGCCCATTCAAGAGATCCTTAAATTATCACTAATATTTTATTTTGTTAGAAAAAAAAGTTTCATGAGCGAGAGTTTGCCATATGTATATAAACCAAGTTGCGTCTGCACAGAAATATTGTTATTTTTTTTACCTTTAGGTCACATATAAGATGAGAATTCACTGTTGTAACATTGCAGAAAAGTCAAAAAACAAAGAAAAGCATACCATGGGCCCTTTAATAAAAATTCACTCCTAATCATTTTAAAATTCCTGCTGGGCTTGGCTCGGGTTTATCAAGCATTTATAGGGAGATGAGACCTTTCTGGCAATTGCAGCATTGTCCAATCTGAAAATAAAAGGAATCCTAAATTTTTGCAAATCACATCTAACCTCCATGTGCGCTACTCAAAAGGTATTTGAATTTCTTTGACAGCAGGAGATCAGAGTGGAAGAGAGGACGGATAGAAACATGGAATCTGAAAGGAGAGCGGCATGAGACAGAAACACACAGGATGAAAGAATCCCAACAAAACAAGTGAATCAGCAGGGTGCCAAGGTCACCTGAAAGTGAGAGCGGCTGACTTACTGAGAGACAATGTAGGAGAGGAAAACCAGAAGTAAAACAGAGATGAATAAAAGGTACCCTGGATGATTTTGTGTTACAGAATTTCTTCCTTGAAATCATAACTATGTAGAACAGAAAATAAAAACATTCAGCTATTAAACCAGTTCTTACATCACTGTATTTTTATTAAACTCCCCATGAAACATCGTGCTGTCCTCTCTTGCACTCACAATTTTCTCCCTCCCTCCTCCATTTTATTTATAGGTCTAAGAAATCCAATCATTTCTATATGTGTCTAACCTCAAGCTTGATCTCTCAAACAAAGGCAAGTGAATTTGATTTGAGTGAATTCAGGAGCTTTGTGCTGATGAATAAAACATCGCTTCTCCTTGATGTTACCCGGACTTATATCAAGTCACAGATTCCCCCTTTGAGCTTGGTGATGACACAGTGCAAGAACCCCTGTGCAGGATGAAACAGAAAAGATGAAGTTTCTAATGTATATCTTCAGCCTGGGCTGTGAGGAAAGATAACTGCACCAACGCAAAAATATACAGGTATGTGCAACACACACACATGATGAAGGAGATTGACTTCAGATCAGTTTTTTTGATGAATAATGCATTGCAACACATAGGAGAAAGAAAAACAGAAAGAAAAAGAAAGTTGATCTTTGGATCTTCAGTTTCATCTACCTATAATGTACAAACGGAAATTGTGCGAAAATCAAATATGCAGACTTAATCATAGTTAAACATTCAGGCTCACTATGATTATGCCTCTGGGGTCAAATTAGTAATTGAAATTTCTTAAAGTAATCAATAATGAGTAGAATTAACAGCTTTGAGCCCAGAAATTTAAACAGAGAACCCACGTAGAATTACTTTTCTTGCTGTCTCACTCTTGTCAGTGCAGTGGTATTCTAAGTGGTCAAATTGATACTAAGACAGAGAGGAATAATAGTCTCCATGGACATTTACCCATTTCACCGCCATCACTCCCAAATCCTCCAAAATTGACAGTAAACTGCTTTTATTTTAAGCTTTATTGAATATTAGAGTTCAGTGGACATGCAAACGCAAATTAACACTAACATTTCAGTAACTAATAATAAGGTGTTTATACATTTTGTGTTTATTGCCAGTTAGAAAATGTATGCATGAACTAAAATAGTCAACATTAGACCTGCTAAACATCAGCAGGTTAGTGTGCTGATATTAACAATTTATACAGAGAGCAGCATGAAAAACACAAAATAAAAACACTCCACATGAGCCAATGCCTCATCTTTCCAAAAGGAGCTGACAAGGAAGAACCAATGCTTTTGTTTTTAAGAATAATATGATTCTTTATAGTCAAAGCAGAGACTAAGACAGCACTCTTTTAAAACTTCATCTGCAGAACTAAATATTTTGAAAGAATAAAGAAAAAAATTAACCAAGCTTAGGTAGATACAGTGGAACACATCAACCAAACCAAAGATGAATATCCTCATCGAACTCCAGTCCCTATATGCACAAGAGGAGAGACTTAAAAGCCTTTCCTCTCTTTCTCAGTAGATGGCAGACTTGCCATGTGCAGGCTTTCAGGCTCAGATAACACCGAACCCTACATTATTAACACAGCTGGCATGACTGACTGGCATAACCACGTACTGTATGTGTATCACAGAGAGAAAGAGTATGAATGAGAGAGAAAGGAGGGGTGGACAAAAGAGGAGGTGAAGAGGTTTTCCTCCGTGTGCTGCAGGTCAGGTACCAGAAAACAGTCTTGGATTCATAAAACATGCACGCAGCTTGGAAACTGTCCTCGTCCCAAATTTCTCCCACGAGGAAGTTTAATTTCATCCACAATATTTCACAGCAGCTCAAGTCTGCCAAGTGCCAGATAATCACTAAGTGAATGTTTGTTCATCTTTATAACATTCAGTGATTCGATACATTTGGACAACTTTGCAATTCAGCTGTTTCTTGAATATGTTGCTTCCTGATAGCAGAAGAATCTACATAGTCTTGATAATCAGCATTTAGAGCATCTGCCAACCACTGCTGTAGCATAAATCAGAGTGACTTTGCTGTTCAGTCTTGCTGATTAAAGCAACACCATCAAATCAAGTGAACAAAAATGTCTGGCACAAATCAAATCATTGCAGTGATTAGCAGACCGCAAGTGCCAGAGGAGCTCCAGGGAGTAAACAAAGAGCCTTCAAATGATTACCTGTACATTTAAATCGTAACAATTGGTAGATTAATAGAATTATTTGATTAGTAGGGGCAGCAATAGGTGGGACAACAACATACTATACTATCACATTTACACCTAGTGTGTAATCAAATAACATTAATGCAATCACAAATTTGTATTTGATTTCTAAAAGTTTCTAACCACATGTACAGGACTGAAAACTTTCCATCAAAGAGCCAGATATTTTCTAATGTGGTTCTTCATCCTTGGTACCAGGAGAGTTTCAAGCTGCAGAAGTGCTCCAACTGTGAGTCACATAACAGCGTCAATAGGAAAAATGAATGGGAATCCTCCCCGACACCACCACCACCTCATGGCACCATGATAATAATTTTTTCCATGCTTTAGAAATCCAAAGCCAGAAGAGGAGAGGAAAAGAAGACATTAGGTGCCACTAACTAAATTAGTGCTCCTTCAAAATGCATGGTCGAGTGCTTGAAAAACTATTATTATATATTATAATTCTAGTTCAATGAACACAGATGGCTCCCTCCAACTCTTACTCCAGCTTTTACCAAGCCTGTGTGTGTGTTATTCAAGGTTACATTTTGCCATTCGTCATCTTCCTGTGTGTGTGTCTGTGCACATAAGCACAGACCTGTATTTTTCACGGTGCATGCCTGAAAATTACCACCGGTCACATGAATTAGAACTTTTACTGCAGCCTGTAAAGTGAAAAATGTTCTGCTGAAAATGTACCACTCATGACCATTCACTGTGTTTAGCATTCCCTTTGACTTGGCTGTGATTGGATACTGGTTTGCACCAAAAGACGGCACCGCACTTGAAGGCTGGGTGAAAAATGGAAAAAGTGCTCTACTTCTCATGAACTTGAAGAATTCGTGTTAGCATCGAGCCCTGTACTGCTGAATATTTTTGAATAATCCCATGCTAGTAGAAAGCCTTCTGCACGGCCCAGCTGGTAAAGCGTGACAGTAACACTAGCAGGGTTAGTGGGTTGATTCCCTTTGTGGCTGAGTGTGATAAAACTGCACACACACATAGCACCTAGAGGTGATAAATGCAGCCACCAAATGGTATGTGTAATGAATTCTGACATTCACTGAAATAGTATTAATACATGTAAGAGTTTCACAGTTTGGTGTCAATGCTCTGACTGTAGATTTGTGTAGGTATAAAGCAGCTGCTGCCCTTGTTGAAGGTGAAATATTTGCCTGATTGGTCCTGCCAAAAATAAAGCTGCTACATGGTCCGTTCACGAACCCTTCAGTGAAGATAGAGAATGAGGAGAGTGGTTTGACAGACAATTGCAAGAGGAGAAAAAATCAGGAGAGCGATGTGTTTGCACTGCAGTTTTTTTTTTTTTTTGAAAAGAAGAAGAAAAGAAAAACTCAATCATGAAAGTAAAGACAGGAGGAAGTTGTGAATGAATGATGAGAAACAAGGTGAATAATGGTCTACTGAAAAAGAAAGACATTAATGAAAACCATTGTAAATGTCAAATTGCCTTTTTGAGTTAAGAGCCTATTTCAAAATTTAAGCCTAAGAGCAGGGAAGAGGAAGTCTAAGATGAGAGTAAAGCAACAGCAGGGTAATGGCAGACAAATGTAACAGGAAATACAGAAGAACAAAGAAGTCAAAGGAGCAGAGCTGCCACCGAGCACCTGGCACTGCACAGTGGCTTGGTGTAACCTTGTAAACACAGGGGAGGGAGTAACATAACTCCACACCATTTATCAAGGACCTGAGAGGGAATTTAGTAGCAAGATGTTTTTGTAATGAAATCACATTTTCAAGAAAATCGACTCACTACTTTACTTTCACTTTACTTTAGTCAACAAAAACGTTATCTTTGCCACAATTGTCAGTTTTTCGACATAAAGCACACGCCTCTCCTGCTACTTTTTTTTGTAAAAACAAGAAACAAGATACAGTCAATAGGGTAGTTTCATTTCTGCTTGATGTCGTACAGTCCTGCGTGGATGAATGAGACGACTCTTGACAGACTATTTCACTCACTATTACTTTTTCACCAAGGCCTGTGCAGTGAAATGTGAATACTGACATCTGAGTGTGTAGGAGTGTCACTGCTTGGTAAAAGTCATGTAATGAATCACATCACATCATGAAGAACAATCTGGAACATGGACCTTTCTGACAACTACCAAGAGGTCACATATAACAACTTTGTCCTGGCAACGGCTTGATGACTGCCAGTGACAACCATACGTGCAAGCATGCTAAACACTGGTACTTTAAGTTGCATCCCTGCATACAAACACAGACGCTTCAAGCTGTGCGAGATCGATTTCACGCATTGTTGCATTTTTACATCACCTGAAAATCTTACATGACAAATGGTCTTATACTTGCATAGTTCTTTTTTATGAACACTCAATACACTTTACAGTATTAGCCCACTCATCCAGTCGCACACACACCTGTGATATCACCAGGGGCACACTGAGGTTCAGTGTCTAAAGACAACATGTGGACTGGAGCAGCTAGGGATCGAACCACCAACCCTGTGGTTAGGGGATGAGGCAACAAGAGAAAGCTAAGTCCTTCTGTTTGGGTTACGCTCAGAACAACCGTAGATGACACGAATCTATGCACCACAACATCCGGGAGCATCTGCTTGACTACCATCTCTAGTCCTCTTTGGAAAACCTCATACAATAATTCCAAAGTGTGGACTGTGATAAAATGTGGAGAGATAAAACGTGTCCATTAAATATTCAGCACTGGCGTTTGACTCTACAGTAGCTTTGGTAGATTTTTGGAACTAAGCAGAGCTGAGTGGCTGAATTGCCTGTTCACCGGCATCTTTTTAGAGCAGTGCACTGACTGAGAGGAGCTGCCACTGCAG
This sequence comes from Monopterus albus, assembly GCF_001952655.1. NCBI lineage: Eukaryota > Metazoa > Chordata > Actinopteri > Synbranchiformes > Synbranchidae > Monopterus > Monopterus albus. Next base: position 332,238 of record NW_018127992.1, read on the forward strand.
AGGCACCTAACAACTGTATATGTCTCAATTACTACACTTTTGGACTTGTGCATTTAACTAAACAGGCTTTGGTAAACAGAAGGGATGTAACTACAAAAACTCACAGTATAACACTGCCACGATAAGAAATGCACAGTGCTTGTTTAATTAAAAAAAAAAAAAAAACTCACTGCAGCACAGCAGACAGGGGCTTACACTGATGACATAGTGCGGTCTATGTTCTGTCTGGAACTAGTCCTGTTGTAACCTTACATCACCTGCCCTTTTCTCAACCGTGCAGTCATAACCTGTAATTAAACAGGACAGGATAACTTGACCTCTGGTACCATGTCATCTAAGTAATAACTAATGAGGCTTTACTCCCACTAAGCATCAATACTATACATTTGCAATTTATAATTGTCTTTTGATGATGTTGATAAAGTTCTCTTATTTGTATCTCCATTTTACTGCGTTACTACCAGTGTGTGAACTATAACGTGACTTTCGGGGGAGCTCGGTTTTTCCCAGTTTTTTTTTTTATTTAGGTTTATTTATCATTATTCGTATTGATAAGTATATAAACAATAAGAATAGAAAAAGTGGAGTGCATATTTCAGCACCACGGAGGCATGAAGAGCAGTGAGGAGAGAAAGAGAGAGGCTATTTTATTATGTGCACCCTTCTGTGTGAACATGTACACCTTTGTATTTCTGAGTACAATGATTAATTACCTATTTAATCTTCTGTATGATTTGTAATCTAAATGAAACATGGCGATTCGCAGACTTAGTGGGAATGTTTATTCTTCTTCTTCTGTTTTGTTTTAAGGCAACTGACATATTCAAGAGGGTTTGTTTTGCCGATCTTTACCTTAAAGTGACGTTTACTACAGCGCCACGCTTTGATGGTGATGGCAAGAATTGTATGCATGTTGGTATGTTTATTAAAATGATTTATTGACGAATCATCCTTATGTTTGAAGTATACATCAATAATTGCCAAGTTTTACACCTAATGCATGATGACAAAGATAGAGAAAAACAGAAGTACATAGCAAAAAATAAAAAAGTTTCCCCACGGTTTGCACCATGGCTATTACTTTAAGTCCATGGTTACACGGTTATGTAATGAGCAATTCTGAAATGTCCCTGTGAAGGTCAGAATTTGTTGTCATAAATGCATGGCATTTTGCATGATACCAGTTATGGTAGTAATATTATGTTGATAACCACAAAGTATTGTGCTGTACAATAACACTTTCAGGAGGACGAGGCAGAGAAACCGATGAAACACAAAGAACCCTGTCCCAGCTGGGAACAGTAGCCATCTAATGGTACAAGACAAATTACACTGAACAGGACACAAAATGATCTAATGCACCTGCATACTTTTCTGAAAAGTGCCTTTCAAGAGTTATGGCCTTGAAAAACTTCTGTCATCTATACTGACCCACAGAGAGTAGTTGCTCAGCAGTGTTTAGAGGTGAAAGGAGTGTAAAAACCGTCTTCTCTTTTAGATTATCGCTCATCAATGCCATTAATTCTCAGAGTAACCACTGGCAAAGACCAATGAAAGGGACTAAACTGGGCCACCTAACATGATGGAATCAGGCTGTTTCTGTGGTGGCGGGTGCTCGTCACTTTCTCCTATAAAAGGAAATACATCAGCGTGCGAACACACTCACTGACAGTACTAAGATGCTCTAGTTAGCATGCTAAAACTGGCTAATTAGCATACAGCAGAGGCAGATATCTTTTGTTTAAGAGTTAGGTCACAAATGTAATTAAGAAGAAACTTGATGTGTGTGATTATTACAAGAAGAATCGGCATATTTGACATTTTACAGATAAAATTGTGAATTCACCTTCTATATAAATGCAAATCACAAAAATTAGTGATATGATATCATATCAAATATCCAGTTTGACAGTAAAATGCCAGAGTGTCACTAGTGTGTTTTATAAATCAAGCTAGAAACAAGCTACTCTGTAGCCACGCTGACGGAGCTAGTATCTAATAGCTCTAAATACTGCTGCTGTCAGAGAGAACATCAATATGGAGTGCAACTAGAAGAAAACACAATGGAGAAACAGTGAGAAAAATAAATGGGTAAAAAATGAACACCGCTAAGTGAAAGTACCAAGCTTGCAGCAGATGGAGAGCAATGAAAAGATAAAGAACAATGAGAGGAAACAGAGATACAGTAGAGAGAACCTGAGAGGGGCAATCGGGTGACAAAGAGGGATTGCAGCAGCAACACGGGAACAAAGTTTGTCCAGGAGAAGGAAGAAAGGGAGGTTGTGACAATGACAATGTGTGCAAGTACAAGAAACACATCTTTCTGAGGAGCTAGAAGGAAACAGAGACTGTTTAACCTGCTACTTTTCAGCAAAGAGTGTTTAACATTTATGGAGGTGAATACGTGTTTCACTAAACAAAATCCCTCTAAGGCCATTCCAGATATTCTTTGTCATTGCTTTAACTTTCCTGTTGGCCACTCGTTAGCTAATCTAGTCAAAATAACCTATAAGAATTTGAAGTATTTAGCCACTTTTAGCCGTAGTAGCAACATATGGATGGAAATGTTGTTTTGTTGAAGCAGTTGAATGGAAAGGGAGAACATTTTGTATAGACAGTTATGACGTCTACAGATTGAGCTCTAGTAACTTGCCCTGATTCTTCCTCTAGCGCCATCATCTTGTCAAAATTTTACTTTGTTTAGTACTTTGGTCTATGACTGAGTACCTGCAAAACCTAACATGCAATGACGGTGAACCACTGACTGCATATAAAAGCTGGACAACCCACTATGATGTCAACAACTGGTTTTCTAAAGAGCAGTTCTGAAGCTAAAGTCTGACCGCTGTTGGACTGACAGCGCCACATTCCACCTACTACGGCTAATGAAAAAATGGGCAAAGAGGTGGCGTGTGAGTGGAGATGAATAGGGCTGCGTGAAGCTGGCCACCAGTTCAAAGTGGTCACGCCCTTAATTATGTGAAACTTTTAGCCTTAACGTAATTTAAATGGGCGAATTATATAAAAATTCACCCCCGGTACAGTTGTCATGGAAGGACGATTTATCTATAGACACCAAAACTGCATCTGTAGGCATAATGTACATTATGTACTGATAAAGAAAAAACCTGCTTCTGCAGTGCTGAAACTTGTGCCACCTACCTACAAGCAACCTGAAATTTCACAACTCCAGATTTTAATTTCTAAGACTATCCAAGAACTAACATCAGACAATCAGCGTTCCAAGGGGAAATCACACTGTTTCAAACTGAAGTTATTAAAGTTATTATGATCCATTTATAATTAAATTTGTACAAATTTACTTTAAGTTTTTAATCAAATTTTTCATAAATGCAACTAAAGCTGAATATTTTAAGAATTTAACTCCAAAATGAGGTCTTCTGTGAATAAGAATGAGAAGGGAAAAACAGACAGGAGATGTGACATTAAATCTGGCATGTATACAATGGAACAACCTGGAAAAAAAGTCAAATGGAAATATGTAAAAGCTGGTAAAGTTTTGAGTCATCACATCATAAAGTAAGAACTTTGTAGAGAGTTATTATTTCTAAAATCTCAGAAGAACAGTTTGACTTTTTAAATGATTGGAAGGGACAGACCTTGCTCAGGTGACCTACTTTAAAGTTTATTTGGAGCACATCGTGTAGGATGCTGACTTTTTCCTTTTGTTCTTTTTTTTTTTTTTAATAGAACAATTCAATCAGCGATTTCAGTGTAATTAGAATTGTGTGTCTGGGGAGAAAAGAAAGGTCAAACACACGACCTTTCAGTTATGGGATGGCCTCTGGTGGTCAGACGGAGTTCTTATTAAATGTTGAGTTTTTCTTGCTCTTCACTGGTCTCACTGTCTTCCTCATTCCAAACACAAGGCCACAGGGATCTAATACAGGGAGCACCAGTGCCTTCTTCGGGTTAAAGCCGTACCCTTAAGGTCATTTTTCCACATGGAATAAATACATGACCTTTAGCCCAAGGACAGACAGTTAGATACTGTAGGTTCACCGTCTGTGTACCGTTAACATATACTGTATACACAAGGAGATGGAACCTGTCACCCTAATTACTCAAAATCCTAGTTTGACCCCCTCATTTTTACAGATTCTAATTTGTGTTCGCCCACTGTTGTTGTAATTTTGTAAGATTGCCACTTGATTAGACTAAATCAGATTAGTGAAGCCCTTTAGCCCTGGTGGTGTCTAGTCATGAAGACTAAAGCTTAAACTGCAAAGATTTGGGGATATCCGCCTCTGAGATTCCTCTATGAATGCAATTATGTTTGTGGGGCTCAAATGAGTGAGAAAATACAAAATTAAAGATATCTTTTTTTCAGGGGATAACAACGAACCTCACCGATGAAACTCTTTGATGAAAACATAGTCCCTATGCAAAATGATGACAAGTGCCCAAAATCTTTATTCATCAGACAGAAACCTACTGTTGGGAATTGTTATTGATTTCATAACCTTTCTTTGCCTGTCTCTGTAATGTGTTCTGCAAGGAGGAGGTAGAAATGAATATATGACATGTCTTCCCACCTCTGGGTAAAATTAAAGCTACAAGTTCAAGTAGTTTGCAAAAAATAAAAAAATAAAGTTTTGAAAAATGGCTTATATTAGAACTAAAATAGCTGCTGCTCTACTGCAGCCAATGTCACTCATTTCAAATCATTTCACCCATTATCACTTTAGTGCAATTCTTTTTTTTTTTTATAAATGTGCATTTGTACTGTCGGAAGGTTTCATGTAATGAAATAAAATAACTGCTGAATGGCACTGAAGACTGTGTTTCAGTGACATTTCAAAGGTATCGTCAAAGGCCAATGCACGTATTTTTACAAAGTACCTTATAGATGGACAATCATCCAGTGACCTTTGTCATGCATCTTCTGCCTCCTCATGTCGTTTTTCATTATCAGTGAGCTTTAAAGCAGCAGTACTCTTAAAGATTTGTCAGATAAATCTTGCCTAGCAAAGGCTTCTTCTAGAGCCACTAAACAGCAAGTCTAACAATTTATCAAACCATTCTATCCATCACCCTGCTTTCAAGTAGCAAAAGTATGATGCTGAGCGATTCCACAATTGTCTGTTGATGCTTTGATTATATCCTTACAAATTACAGTATGTTGACAGCAGTTAAAATAATAATTACCAGGTTTGACAACTATAATCTTTTTTTTTATTACCAAAAATGTGCTAAATGTAATTTTCCCTCAATAATTTCATGGTAAAATTTGCAGCTGTGATGCCTAGTTTATACATTTTTACTGATTGTAGCAGGATTTAAGTTTCTTCATTACCAATTAAAATTAGTATTCTGTGTGCTCATTAAAATGCCAGCTCTCAGAAGTCTTTTGAAAGTTGCAAATTAGTCCATATATATCAAAATATATAAAAGATATATCAGATTCCTTTCATTTTGCATGCACAGTGCTTCTGACCTATTTTTAAGGACAAGTACAATCCCTGCAAATCTTATTTTATGATCTTTGAACCTGGGGAAATTGAAAATCATTTGGCAAGCGGAAACATACACACAGTGTACACAACATAAGATCACCTTTCTAATACTGACTTTTTTGCACAGTTGGCTCAAGGCTTAACCATCCCTCCATTTTATATTTATTTCTGAAAAGTCCTCTAATCTTCTTCTCTTCATCTGCATCTGTTATTAAAGAGATGGATTTGATAGATAAAATAAATGAATCACAACCTTACTGCAAATGCACTGTGTACTCTAAATCCAAACCTTGGGTTTCATTTGACTCTCCAGCTGCACTAAACAACATCACAATCTAATACAATCTCCAGACAGTTCAAAGCAATGCGCCTATTATACCGCAGGATCACAGTTAACACTATAAGCACTGAAAGGGAGTTTATTTTGGCGAGTGACATTTCCAGACTCTCCTTTAGAGAGGCCCAATTTTCACGGCGATAAGTAGACAACTATAACCCAACATACTGGGTCCAGCCGTCCCGAGCTGTAATGACTTTAAGTCCCTTTCTGGCCGACTGTGCTGTCTCATTGTTTGATAGCAGTGTTATCCACACTCACTTACCCTTTCTCTTAGGCACTGCAGAGCCTTGGGGACTCAGCTCATTCGGTGTGTTTACCAATTCCCACAACCTCGCAGGGACTCTCGGGGCATCTCCTGGAAATTACATTTTGTAAGGTCACTAAGACTATTTAGCTGGCTAGGTGGTAATAATTTCAGGGCAGTAAAAATCTAAAATAACACTTTTCACACATACAGTGGTATACAGTATGAAATGTACTACAAAGCAGGTTGAAACTTTTTGTACAGGATGTTGTATTCCTGCTTTCATGAAGAGAATATTACGATGAATTATTCTTTAAAGTTTACATTAACTGTTCTTTGGCACCTTGGGGGCTCTTTTTATGAGCCATGAAGTTTTATGAACAGTTAAACAAAACAAAACTGATTTTATGCTAACAGGATTATCAATGTACACCGGGGTTTTTAATACACAAAGAATGAACTCGAATAGTAAAACTACTTGTTTAACTCGCACTATGTTTTGGCCACTTGGGAGGAGCAAAAACAGTGACACATCACTGCAAAATCTTTTTAGTTTATGTGCCAACAAACAGACATCCCACCCTGCAAAAGCCCATTTCAGGGAGAATCCCCCCGACCCCTTCATACCCCCAAATCTGGGGTGAAGTGCGTTTTGTATTTTTGTTTATTGACGCTGCATGACACTCAGTGTCTCTGATGGAGAGAGAGGTTGTATGTAAAACCCATCCACAAATAAATTGTTTATAGCAGCTTTAATGCTGTATTTAGAGTTAATACCTTTTACCAAACCAACAGACTTATAAGAAGCACTGAACTGAACATCTCTAAGGCTGAATATGTTTTTCCACTACAGACAGCTGAATGGGCAACTTAATATTTAGACTCCACACTTCTTCATATAAAATGCCAAACGTCTGTCAGTTTGACCTATCCCCCTACTTTGAAGTAGACAATGACTGAGTGACTGACTGC
>NW_018127992.1:339353-351016 GCF_001952655.1 Monopterus albus
GTGTCGGGAGAGGGAAGGAAGAGGCCGATAGAGCGAAAGGCCATTATTAGACTCATTCTGCATTTTTGGTGGGGAGTGACTGTGGAAATTGGAATTGTGCGACCGACAGGAGCCCTTTCAGTGACATAAATAAACCAAAAATAAATAGATAACTCGGGTTATTTTTAAATTAAAACAATCAATCAAAGGAAGGTGGAGAACAAAGCAGCCAAATGAGCTCAGACCGCCCATTAACACAACAGTGGGGTTGTTATTTCCACACCTTTAAAAGGGCATAGCTCAGGCGTGTGAGCAAAGCTGAATATGAATGCAGTCAGACATTATCTGCTACCAAGACATACACAGTGCAGCATGTTTGTAGGTTCTTTTAGTCTCTGTGTAATAAATGTCTCCACTCAGTGTGACCTGTCATGCTATGGACATAGACAGGTAACAAATGAAAGGGAAAACCTGAATAAACGAGTGGTCGCTTTCGGGATGGAACAGGGCACAAGGGGTCACTGAATAGTCTGATGAGTATGGAAATTATGTGAATCATATGCCGCGACCTTCACAGTCACCAGATCTCAACCCAAATGAACACCTATGGGCGACAGCACTCTCCACCACCATCATCAAGTTACCAAATGATCAGCACCTCACCCAAATGGCTGAAAAGCTTCGATCTTGTGGGGCTTTATCTTTCTATCACAACCTGTCTTTACATCATGAGTTATACTCAATAACTCAGTATCTCTATTGTCGACCTTCAAGAAAGTCTTGGAGTATGACCTTATGCTAATATTGCCATTTTTGTTGCACTTTTATCCCTTTTAAATCACGACCCTAGCCAATTATCAACACTACTCTAAAAATGCACATCACCTGATGTTTAATTAATGTTAAAGCTGCACTATGTAACATTCTTTCAAATATTTTTGCTGTAGAAATGTTTTAAAACCTGCCTTAATGTGGAGAGGTGCTGTCAAAGCCTCCTGTGACCCATACTCACTGAGCAGCACTGGCAGCAGTGCAGAGATAGTGGCTTCTAAAAGGTTTTGAGCCGGATTAACCTGTGTCGTGGGTAAAATCAATGCAACCAATCAAGAGGTTTTCAGTTATTTCTGCTTGATCAGTAAGTTTTGTTGTATTCTCATTTCTTGTAATACCATAAAGACAAATATCTGAAGAGCTGGGCAGAGCGTGGTTGAGCACAGCAGATCGTAATAGAACATAGTGGATTTGCAAATTTACGGACACTAGCTACTGTCTCCTGAAATGATATTAAAGCTTTGCATTAGTCAGTCATCCATGATTGGTTGAACTCTACATATTCTTCTTCTTTTGTCTTTTGACAGGGCTTTGTTAACGTCACTATCCTTATCCTTTGCCTAGCTTATGGGATTCCTTGTATATGTAGCCATTTTCTTATAAGCAACATAACATTGATGCATAATCAGTGGTGGATTCGCCTTAAAGCTCCTCTCTGTGGAGAATGTGTAGCTCAGACAGGCTGAAGGGTGGTGGGATCAATTTTAACAGCTAAAGCTGCATCTGCTTTGCTGTAATGGAGTCCCATGTGTGACCTTATCGCCTTGTCACACGTTCACCATAACTAGGCGGTTGATGTTATTGTAAACAACTGATATTGTTAGTCCCCTCAGCCTCGTGTCCTCTCCATTCAGCACAGGCCTAATTAAGGCCGGATTTGGGTTTGTGTGGGCTGAACGATACTTTCTGGTAAATGACCACATCAGCGTGATGATTCCTCTCTCTGTCTTACCCCCCAGCCCTACACTCTTCCTCCTACTCTTTCTCCCTCAATCTGTTTCTTTCTGTTTTCGACCATGGCTGTGAATCAGCCAGTGATCCATGCAGATGTGGGGGGGGGGCTATGTCCGCTGTCTAATTGTTGTCATATTTTGTCATCTGCAGCCTGTTATTTTAGCCCGCGGTTAGGGACGCATATAAATACCCACTGACGTTTATTGAATGTCAAAGGGGCACTGGGCAGCTGATTGATTTTGACCCCGTTTCAGTAATGTCAGAATGTTATTTGTTGCCACATCATAGCAATCTTAAAAATCTATTTTCCCTGCCAGTGGAAATGCTAACTATCACTGGGAGAGGAAAGCACAACTTTGTTAACTCTTGAATTAATATTAATGGGCATTTTAGGACGCCTGTCAGAAACTATGACGTCACTTTTTAGGATACATTTAAAATAAAAAAAGGAATGCCACTGATGTTTCCATATATGCATTTATATTAACATTAGAATATTCAGTTAACTTAATGTAATGACAAAATTTTATATACTGCACAATGAAAGTCCTGTCATTAAAGGGTGAATCGACAGTGGACAGGTGTTTTATTCAGAGGTCTATCAGGAATGTGGACGGCTTTGTTTCCTTGCAGCTTCTTGCCACTGAATGATTATTAAAGCCAATCAGTTGTGCACCATGGTGGCAAACATCTGACACCACAAACTCAGTCAAGCTATTACCAACTCATCCACCTATGTCTAATCACTTCTTTTTGCAGATGGCAATAGGAGAACAATATAGATTAATGATCACAGGAGCTTCACAAGAAGGCATGCAACACAGGTCAAACGTGTATTGTACAGTAATAACTGACCTTAAATTCAGTAGTATCTAAGAGGTAAAGCTGTGTATCTGAGTGCGAGTGTAGCCTGTAAGCATTCCAAGGAGCGCGTTCCTTTAGAATGTCTTCAAAGTTTATTTACCATCTGCCGTATACCGTGACCTTAACAACTGACAATCTCCACAGACACAACCATCTGCCATGTAAACATTGTCTTGTGATTTAATGCTCGGTTCAGTGTTTTTATGGCTCATATAAAATATACAACACTTTTCAAAATTTGTTTTTAGTGTTTGTTCTGTTTTGTTTTACCAAAAATGCATTGCGTATATCTGTGAGGCCTTATAAAAACAGTAAAATAGTTTCCTTCCTCATAAGACACTTCAGTCAGACAGACACTGTGTGATTCTTATTGATTGTGTATGTGTTAACTCACACTATAAGTTTTATTTGGGCCCCTCATGTGGCCTGAATCTGCAGCTTCACTGCTCATAGTGTATGTTCGCTCAGTCAGGCACAGCGTAAGCATTCTCACGGAATGTTTAAACAGAAACCCTGAGCGGGTGTGTTCACTGACAATCCCAATAAAGTTCTATTGAAACAAGATGGCCGCCTCCTCAAAGTTGATGCCAAGTATTACTTTTAGCCTTTTTATTGAAGAACAGTGGTAACCTCCTGCCAGTGTTTCTCCTGTTGCTTTTGGACACATTATGCTGTGGGTGGTTGCCAGAACTTGATTAACCTCATCCATGTACAGTATATAAATATTATATACAGTCTATGGCCTTCTTTCAATTTCTCTCTGTCCACAAATATGTCCACATAGCTTGTCAAGTTGTTGTAATGTTGTTGTCTTTGTACTCGCGCAAACACACTGAGCTGACTTTGAACCGACAGCTGACCCAATTTCGGACATGCCAGAAATCCATCTGATTAGTCAGGAGGCAGGTCATTGGTTGTTCGGGGGATTATTTGGAAGCCAGGACCCTGCTCACGCTGCACGTCAATGACAACCGATTGGGCTGAAATTCAGCCCGATTCAAAAAAATAGTCAGGGGGTGACTGAATTGGGGCTAAAATTGGGCCAAATCAATACAGTTCTGCTTAGCTTCACAGAGCTAATTTGAATTTGAAACCTACATTGTTTACATTAACGTTTGCTTGCAAGTCTTCCTTTTACTTGTCTTTGTTGACACACTAGTCCATTTCAAGTAATGTTACTATTCCCAGCTGTCAAACAGTCAAATAAGACTAGCATGAAACCACCGGCAGGAATAGGAATTGCGACACCTGCATGCATAGTCATTATCGTATAAAACAGGGATCCAGCTTTAAAAATAACAATAATAATAATAATATATACGTATAATAGAAAACATTGCATTATATTCTACTATTCTACCATAGGGTTACCTTTAATCTCCCAAATTAGTATATTGTGTTTTTCTGCTTTGCTGTTATTATCACAGTTGACAGAATTGAAATCAAAGGTAAACTGTTTGGAGCTTTAAAAGCATTTTTTGCTTTTAATTATTTTTCAAGTGTAATTGATTAAGTGCTTGTCTTTATAATGGTTATACACAAGGTCATTTGAGTCTGACAGCTTACAGATTTGCACTTTGATTAAAGCTGAGTGTGTTCTTCAAAGAAATCAGATGTCTTATTTTAAAGCAGCTCCTCTCACAGTATGTGTGTGACTGTCTGTGCAGTTGCCTGTGTTTTATGTCCAAGTCTGTGTGTCTGGTTATGGCAGATTATGGCCTAAGCTGTAGTTAAAAAAAAAAAGCAGTAACACTCAGATCTTCTTCTCCAAACTTTTACAGTTCCAGAAAAACAAGCCCAGCCTACACCTGTAACCAGTGTAAGTAAATCCAAGAGCCTCCTACAGGGTGTACGCTAAAATGAGAGACAGCCCAGTATTTCTTGGGAATCTCTTTCCTCCTCCAACTGTAATAGGACAGAAACTCTTACATTCTATAGGGCTGGATGAAAATAGGCACATGCTAGACAGAAGCATTTTAATCCTTTTCTCTCTCCCTCTCCCCTCACTTCCTTCTGCCATGGTCACACAGCTGAACAGTGTCTTGGGGTATAGGAGTATGGGATTTGAAAACCTATATCTGCTCTGTGAGACAGATCTGGAACCCGCTCTTCTTTTGTGTTTCACTGCAGTCATAAATTTTGCATGTGGAAGCACAGGGAGCGCTGCTTACTGAGCAAGCCTCAGCAGGCTGCGTGCTGCGCCAAGAAAGGCTGGCTGGGGCTGCTGTTACATACAGTAGCACCACAGTGGTTCTCAGGCTGCTCAGGGATACGAAGGCATTTCTGTGGTGCAGCAAGGAGAGTGACCACATGAAGTCTGTTCAGCACAACAGGGCTGGAGGTGCAAGCCGAAGCCTCGTTTGGTATTCAAAGCAGTGCGCTTTAATGCATTGATCCAGGCTACACAGACATGACTATAAATTCACAGTCAGCAAGCTACTGGGTGGTAATAACACTGTAGAGGTGCATAAGTCTGCATTTAACAAACTTCTGCACAGGATGTATGTGCTTGTGCTCTTAGACTTGGACACAGGAGCAAACACAAGTGCAATCTACATGTATATAAGTGTGCTTGCTTCTGACTGCACCCACACACTGAAGAGCCAGGAGACAGGGGTGTCTTTTGTTTTGACAGAGAGGGCTCTCATTTGTGCTGCAGTAAAATTAAATGTTCATTGTGTGTGTGTTAAAGGCTCATGAAAAAGAAAAAAAAAAACAGCAGCGCTACTTTCGATGCTGGTTTCAACTGACATCCCACCCACACAATCTCCCTTTGCTACTATCTCACACACTGCCCATAATCAAAGCTCTTACTCCTCGGTCTGTCTTACACATATGTGCGCACACAAATACACACACACATTTGCTCCTCTCCACCGTTCAAAAACAGAAAAAAGAGGAGAGAGGTGAGAGAAGAAGGTCATAATAATCTGTGTGATCCTGCTTTTACATCTCTGCCATCTCTTCCTCCAGCCTCCCACGGGATCATGAGAAATAAATGATGGGCCTCCCTTTGCAATAGTTTACACATGATCGAAGGTGATGTCAACCCTTTGGCTGGTGAGGGGAGAGTTCGGCGGTCCATGGATTAGTGTGCCAGGCTGAGCGTCTTAGTTTATGAGTGCTGAGGAAAAATGCCCATTTTTGGGCCACAAATTATCTCCCGGCTCGCCTCCCCTCATACCCATACCAGCCCGGCTGGATTTATTGCACCCAGGTAGCGCCTGACACCAAGAACTTACTTAGGAGGGCTCGGTTTCTTTCTCTAGCTCAGTCGAAAAAGGTTGTACACATGGAGAAGGACACACAGTAGACAGACAAAACGATTGTGGTTGGCTGTTTAGAGTTGACAACGTATAGTTTGAAATGTTAGTTTATTTAGAGGATCTCACATTTTATGTCATGTTGTATACAGTAGATGTTAGCGCTAATGCTACATTTTCTACTAACTAATGTAACCATTAAGCTGTTCTTTTAGTATGGTGCTAGTTGCCAACCACAATATTAAAAGATATCTCGATCTCAGTGAGATTTCCTGAAAGAATAAACAAAGTTTAATGGCTGTTTTCCACAGATGGCTTAATTATTGTGTGGTTATTCTAACGTTATGGTTGTCAATTGAATATTGCTGCAGCTGCATCCCATAAAATAACAACAGCTTAACAGTTATGCTAGTTTTTAATACTGAAATCCTTTAAATACAATCTGCACATCATACGCTGTCTTGCTTCTGCCATTTTGTCTGAGACCTTGAAAAAAAAATCCCAGAATGCAACACACTGTTTACTAAATACATTCATTAGTGCAGCTCTAAAATGAAGCAAAACAGAAGCTAGGTAAATTGGCAGTGACCTGACTAGTATAGAGCACGTTGCAGTGATCAGATGTGAAATCACACACAAATAACAAGATGAGAGGTGATGAACCCACGGGGGTGTGTGTGTGCTGTCTTCTGCATTGTCAGGAGACGGACTGCCTTGCTTTTGTCATGCTCAGCCCAGACACACTAAAAGGTTATGATATGTCTGTCTCTGCCTCTCTTTCTATCACATATGCACATGAAAAATCTTTCTCAAACAAAGTTAGCTCAACAAATAAGCAAATATTGAAAAGTTACTCACTGGTGTGCAAATACTACTAGGAGAACACATGCTGAGAGGTTAGGTTCATCCATGCTGAACTTAGGGGAGGTGCTAACAAATGGAACAAAGGACTAATGGAAAGGTTAAAAACACAAGAGCTGCACCTTCTTCATTGCCCCTAGTATGTTTATTAAAACTCTTCTTTCAGTCTGCAAACGCACTGGGAGTAGAGAAGTCAGTGTGACAGAGCTGCAGCTGTCTCTTTCTTTCAGCCCCCGAAACTATGCTACCTTCAATCAAACAGCACAAAAGCAAAAAGGATAAAGTCAGAGATGGAAATCCATTCTCCATTCTCTATGCACAGCCTGTAGACAGGGGAGGTGCTTGACTTCAGTTCAAGGATTCTCTGCAGATGGCTTGTGAGCGGTTGCTGCTTTTTCCATCCATAATCCTCATCTTTCTATTAGGAATCTAACAATGTATTAAGATTAGATGAAACTTTAATGATCCCTGTTGGCAAAATGGGTTGTTGCACTCGCAAAAAATAGAGTGACTAGAGAACACACTGAATATTATAGCAAGAAAAGAAGCATTCTAAGTTAATCTGGACTGCTTCTATATACTGGAGTTGTATATTTGTTGGATAGCCTTTGGTTACACACTCCTAGAAGATGAAAAGTGACAGTATGCATGGTTTCAGTTTAAAGGCCTGATAACACAGAATGCTAGCTCTTCATAGCCCAAGCTCCTTTCTGTTCTTCCTCTTCTGGCTGGTTATTTATTCTTGGAATTTTTCCACATTTCTTTCAGTTAAGTGTTTTATTGCAAAAGGGGAGCAATGTCTCTGTGCTAACAAGCTTGTTAACTGCTTCTTGACTGGCAGGTAGTGAGCTTATTTCCTTAGTCACTGAAGTTCACAAGGTTTATTCAAAAGATGTGCAGATATACAGTATGTACCATCAACTACTCATTCAGAACAGTCTGCAAACTGTTCCTCTTTTGTGGAGCAGTTTTTACTTTAATAAAGGGGGTAAACAAAAGTGTACTGTGCAACTGGAGAGTCCAGAATAGAGGACGTTTGCTGTCTTTTCCCTCAAAGGTTAGCATGTTCAGCAGCCCAAATGTATGAGTCATGGTTCTCTAGTTAACACAAAAGATTTGAGTGGATTTACTTCACTCATCTTGCAAGCAAACCCACTAATCACTGGTCTTTTATCCATTGTGACTAGGCCTTAATGATAGGAAGAGCTAATAGGATAAATAAAATGAAATGCAAAAGATTATGCATTAAAGTACACATCATGAAGAACAAGGGAAAATATACAGTAATTTGCCATCGATCATATCTATCAATCAATCTGTTAATCTGCACCAGTCTGTCACTCCAGCACCCCCTGCCCTTGCAGTCCTCTTCAGTGCTAGCTCATCCCTATCACACGGCTCCATCAGACGTCTACTGCTGCTCCAGCGCGAAGCCATGCAGCTATCCAAGTGAACATAATCAATTCCTTCTTCAATGGAGCACAATGCGACCATTACAGCCTCTCACTCTGCCATCCATCCTGCTGCTGTTCACCGAAGCAGCAGCCGGCTGCACCACACAGATGGGCCTCTGCTCTGCCATGAAATGAGCTTGGTTTGTGCGTGTGCATGTCTGCTGCATACACTGTGCCTGCATGTCTATGCGATGCACGGCAATGCCAAGTGAAGGTGATGACAATGTCTGATATAATCTACATATGAGAGTCACTATTAGACAAACTAGTGTGGTTTCTGTCAAACTGAAGGTTGCTCTGCTGTCTGGTTGTGTCAGTGACTTGCAATGCCACTAAAGGATAATACTGATGATTTTGCAAGTAGTCAGCATAATTGGGAAAACTAGGGCTTATTTTCTTACCTTCATAAGAAACAGCTTGCTGTTATTTCAGGCTGCAGCTTGAAAATTTTCTGACCTGGACACTCTATCATAACAGATTTACTTTTGTTCAGCCCTGCCTCTTGCGTCATTGTGGCCAAACAGATTTTTCTAAGTAACAGACCCCACATTAGTCCAGATGTTATTTTCAACTCACTGACTGAAGTCAAAAGTTTAAAAGTAGTAGACAATTTAGAACAGATGTTTATAGTAAAAATGTAATGTAGTAAGCACCACCTGTTGCATAATATTTGTGGTTTTAAGTGAAATAGCTCAACAACTACAGGATGGATTGCCTGGAAATTTGGTATAGACTTTAATGTTTCCCACAAAACTAACACTGATTTTTCCTCTAGTATCATCATCAGGGCAAAATTTCAGTTTGACCAATACTTTAGTATGTGACCACCTACTTGCATAACTAAGTATGTTCCCATTAGCCTCAGTTGTACTTATGCTTAGTGATGAATAGCAAATATTAGCCACTAACACAGCAAACTACAATGGCAAGACAGCAAGTCAAGTGTTTATTGTCATATGTACAATGAAATTCTTACTTTGCCGTCCGCACGAATGCCACACAATATAAATGAAATATATATAAAGTACTGTAGATACGTACGTAGGTGGCACAAAAGCTAAATCACAAAATCTAAGACACTTTAGAAAAGCCAATGAAAGAAGCATAATGAAAAATACAACAAGGAACTATGGAACTATGTTATTATGCTGATGTTGTCACTTTGCATGAAGCACTGCTATGCATAGGTTCTGCCTCAGAGCCACTACCATGGCTGTAGTTGTTTAGTCCTATTATTTAAAGACACACTACCTCATTTCTTTCCAGCCTAGAGACTCTAGTGAGACTCAGAACAAACTGACACCATAAACTGCACTTAACCACTCTTTGCCCCTCCCATCACACTGTTTCCTAGTGGTGACGTAAACTACGGATGCCTGGTTGGAACAAACTGTACAAAATGCAGCCTATATACTATATATATAATATATAATGCTTATGGACAGGTAAATATAAATGAAAAAGTTAACAAAAACAAATGCTTTAATACTGGACATGAGGGGTTGCTGAATGGTTTGCAGACTACAAAAATGATGTCACCAGATCTTGCCCCAAATTCAACAACAATAGGACATTTTAGAAATTTGTCCCACATATTGTACATAACCGATTCAAACACACATACAGTATCTATGTGCTCCTGGCCACCTGTGGCGCTGCTGACACATCTGAGACCTGTCACTCACACAGCAGATATCCTCAACAGTATGTTGTACATTAACTTTCACAACCTCAGTCGACTCTCACCAGAGGAAGGAGGGCGCGCTGTCATGGTTTTCTGAAGAGCAGGGAGCGCTCAGAGTCCAGATACTGATGCATATAATTACGACAGGAAAGCATAGGGTGAAATAGTGGGGTAGTTGACACATTGATGTTTACTCTGAACAGATGCTGTCAGAGAGCAGGGAAACAAGGTATGCTGTATATAAGCACAGTGAAAATTAGTTGCTGGAACACACCTTTTTGGGTGTCTGAGGAGAGAAAACATTTTTACAACAGAAGGGACATACACAAGTGAAAGACATGAGGGGCAAATGGAAAAAATGTGTTTTTAGAATATTTGTTTAATCAGTGGAGAATAGAAAACAAAGAGAGACCTTGAAAAAGTGTCTTCCTCACATTGTCAGGTTTGCTCAGCCACTCTGGCCTCCCTCACCTTTCCTACTGTCTCTTGCCCATTTACACTAATCACGTTCATCTGTTCCTCACTCCCTTATCACCAGCTGCACTTGATTAGGTTGCTCACTATATTACCCGGTTTCACTCCTCAGTCACTTGCCAGTTCGTTCTAGTCTCTAGGCCATCCGTGCTCTTTCGTTGTTTTGTATGTATTTATCCCCTAGCCAGCTACTGTTTTGTGTTCCCCCCATGGACTGTTCCTCCGGACCGTGGCTCCACTCTCCCCTCCCAGGCAGGTCAATGCTCAGTCGCCTATCTGTTCCACTATTGCCTTCATCTCTCTGTCTCTACCTTCAGTAGCCACCAACACCACCGACCAGCCCAGGAGTGGCGCAGCCTACGCAGCTCGGCCCAGCTCTCCATCTCCTCGCCTCCTGCTGTTGGTCAAACACCCGACTACTACTCATTGACAGGACTACGCACTATTTCCCTCTGTGTATTGTTACTCTCATCATCACTGTACATAATAAATCACTGCTTGCATCGAAGTCGGCTACCTGGGTCTGCCTCTTTCTCATTTGCTCACTGACAGGTGCGAACGGCACATAACAGAACGAAGTGGTCAACATGGATCCTGCCGGCTCCGGTGCAAGCGGTTGGTCATCTCAGTCATCTCAGGACGCACGCATGGACCAGATGGCTCAGGCACTGCAGCAACAGCACAAGGACATCGCAGCACTAACTCAGCAGGTAGCACAACTATCTGCGTTTCTATCACCTCCACACGGTTCCTCTGCTACATTTTCCCAGGCTCCACGCTCCGCCACCCGTGCCGTCAGTCACCGCAGAGACCTTGTCGAGAGTTGTCGGGGTTTT
Organism: Monopterus albus; assembly: GCF_001952655.1. Taxonomy (NCBI): domain Eukaryota; kingdom Metazoa; phylum Chordata; class Actinopteri; order Synbranchiformes; family Synbranchidae; genus Monopterus; species Monopterus albus. The sequence continues at coordinate 350,554 of NW_018127992.1, forward strand.
TTGCTGCAGTGCCACCGGGTGTTTGACCACTAGCCCCGGACCTACATCACTGACAGAGAGAAAATCAGCTACATCATTAACCGTCTCCGAGGGAAAGCACTGCTCTGGGCCGAGGCTGCAGACTCACAAGGACTCTTCATCAGCACCTCCATCTCAGAATTCATGGATGAACTCAGGTCAGTTTTTTCGCCATCTTCACATCACAGCCAAGCTTCTAGGGAGCTCATGACAATACGCCAGGGGGCTCGCCGTGTCCTTGACTATTCCGTCGATTTCCGGGTGTTAGCCACGGAGGCCGGTTGGGAGGACCGCCCATTGCCCGCGGCCTTCTGGCACGGCCTTAACGACAACATTAAGGCGAAACTAAGTACCCAAGACGAACCCCCTAACCTCCGCTCCCTAGTCGACTTGGCTATTATGATCGACAAACGGCAGGGGTCTTTTCCACAGGGAAACACAGGGG
>NW_018127992.1:353797-354129 GCF_001952655.1 Monopterus albus
CCAACCACCTCTTCTGTCTGCCGCGGAAACCGACATCGCCGTTCCCTCTGTCTACGCCCATATCACTCGCTGCCTCCAAATCTGGGACAAGACCAGGGCCGCCCTCTTGCGCACGACCGACCAAAACAAACGCCTGGCTGATCGCCGCCATAGGGCCGCTCCTACCTACCAGGTTGGGTAACAGGTTTGGCTCTCGGCCACCCACATTCCCATCAAAGGGGCATGCCCCAAATTGTCTCCCCGGTTCCTGGGGCTTCTTACCATCCAGGAAGTCATCCATCCCACTGGTTCACTTGTCAGATGACCTTCCAGATCTTTACATGCTATCTTAG
>NW_018127992.1:354318-358283 GCF_001952655.1 Monopterus albus
ATTTAATGACTGGATGGAAGAAAATTACTCGTCAATAAGTCATAAATTAATGTTCATATGTGGTGACTTTAATATAGATTTGTTGAATCCCAACAAGCACACAGGAACTGAGGAGTTTATTAACACATTATATAGATGCAGTTTATACCCAAAAATTACTGTCAGGTTTGCTCGGCCGCTCTGGCCTCCCTCACCTTTCCTACCGTCTCTTGCCCATTTACACTAATCACGTTCACCTGTTCCTCACTCCCTTATCACCAGCTGCACTTGATTAGGTTGCTCACTATATTACCTGGTATCACTCCTCAGTCACTTGCCAGTTCGTTCTAGTCTCTAGGCCAATTTTTCTCCGTGCTCTTTCGTTTTTTGTATGTATTTATCCCCTAGCCAGCTACTGTTTTGTGTTCCCCCCATGGACTGTTCCTCCGGACCGTGGCTCCATTCTCCCCTCCCAGGCAGGTCAATGCTCAGTTGCCTATCTGTTCCACTATTGCCTTCATCTCTCTGTCTCTACCTTCAGTAGCCACCATCACCACCGACCAGCCCAGGAGTGACCCAGCCTATGCAGCTCGGCCCAGCTCTCCATCTCCTCGCCTCCTGCGGTTGGTCAAACACCCGACTACTACTCATCGACAGGATTACGCACTATTTCCTTCTGTGTATTTTTACTCTCATCATCACTGTACATAATAAATCACTGCTTGCATCGAAGTCAGCTACCTGGGTCTGCCTCTTTCTCATTCGCTCACTGACAGGTGCGAACGGCACATAACACACATCTGGAGTGCCCAGGCAAAAACAAAACATAAAAAAATATAACAGTCAGCCCTGTAGAAAAGCATTCAGATTTTAAAAAATATGCATCTTTACAGAAAATCCTGCCTTTCCTCCCTGGCCTGGGTCTTTTTTCTGTAAACATAGCAAAAAAAAAAAAAAATACATTTTTTTATTTTGGGTCAAGCAGAGTGGGCCTGCTCAAGTTTTGCAAATAAAATTAAAATCAGCATTCTTCTATTAACTGACTTCTATTAATCCCCTTGGAATAGCTAGATAACTGCAAATATACTACTTATATACAACCAGAGTTGTCCTTTGCCACATATAGCACACAACATGTCGGTATCAGATTCACCTACTGGAGATACTCTGTTTGGTTTATGTGAGGGGGGGCACCTGGGTAAAGCACACAGGAGGCGGGACATGATGTGGTCATGTAACCAGTTTGTAATTTGGTCATAAACAACTGAGTCTCTTGCTGTACCTTAAATTAGTCTGATGATTGTTGTGCCGGCTCTTAAAAACAGACGTTCCCGAATTTTGCTGTGTCTCCAGTTAGATATTTTCATTTGCATCTTCGCTGTAAATGAACACTTTTCTTCACCACTGGATATTTGCGTTCTTCTAGTTTCATGCTGGTCACACCAACATCATCAACACTCGCACTAGCTCCGTGTGAACACTCAAGATTATTCACTGCTGTTTTCTCACACGGGTTCACTCCGGTAAAGCCTGCTTATGGCCTGGGATGACTGACTTGGACATTTAAGCTGCTCTGTTAATGTCTAGAGAATTTCAGGGTTCTAGTGCATGTCTGAAAAGGGCTTTGTTTAGTTGAATGGCAAGTAGCTACAATTCCTAAACCATAGGGCCCTAATATACAGTACATTTACTTTCAATTCAACTCACAGTTCAGAGTCACGTTAGCAATCAGAACACAATAAGAATAGAAACAAAAAGCTTAAAGAATTTCTTCAAGTTTTCCTGCTTTTTCTTTAGTTTTTCTTCAGTGAAAAAGTCATTCTCAGTGTCATTCAGTTAATATCTGCTAACAAAAAATAGGTAGTCCTTATGTCACAGTAAAAATTCTTACACTACACTTCTTCACTCACACTCTCGTTTCACTACCACATTAAAAATTTAAGAACTCTTTACACTGTTGCAAAAGAATTCAGCCTATTGTTAAATATAGCAGAGGCTGGTGTTCCCAATTCAAGTGACAGTGCCTTTTAAGTGCTTCTGTTAGCACAGAAGTCATTACATGACCTTACATCACCACATTACCTGACCTCATTGTTCCTTTTGCATCCTCATGTGTCCTCGGTTTGCAGTCTGCTGGTTTCCTGACTGACACAGGAAAAATCAGCAGACAGCAGTCACGCTCTCCTTCTCTGGAATCGTCTATCCCTCGTGTGATTAGGGAAGCAAATTCTGTGCAAGCCTTAAAATCCAAACTGACAATTTATCTATTTTTACTTCCTGGCAGGTGAGGTTTTACACTGTCTCCTACCTCAGCTCAGACAGCATTAATGTAGAAACTTACTGTTGGGAGCCGAGGAAGGGATGCCTCCTGGATACTGTATCTCTACACTATTTGCTGTCTATATGGATGTGCAGGCGGCTGAATGTATTTGAGTGTGTGTGCTTGTGCTTGTGTGGCTTGATTATTTTCTTTAGGCCTGACACAATCATACTGGCAGTGGATAGTCATGCTCTAGTTACTGTTTCCTCACTTGCATCTACAGTCCAATCTTCCTAATATGTCCATGTCCATAGCCTCCCACTAAACCTTCAGGTGGAGGGAACTCACTTTATTTCTTTTCCTGTCTTTTTCAATGGTTTTCACCTGCCCTCACTAAAGGGTCTAGTGAGACTCAAAACAAACTGACACCGTAAGCCGCTCCTGACCCCTCTTTACCCCTCCCACCACGTCCTGTTTCCTAGGGATGACGTAAGCTACAGATGACTGGTTGCAAAATGTAGAAAATGAAGCCTCTCTGAAGCTAGCGTTAGCTGACTAACAAGTAAATTTGTCAGTCCAGCAGAATGCTCTGGTTAATAATGCCAGAGTGGAAAAAGAAGGACAGTGACAACATCTCCACTGACTCAATAAGGACCCTTTTTTTTTGTGGATCATGGGAATGTTGAATAATTCCTAACATTAGGAGCAGCACCATAGAGTTACATCGATGGTTGATATCCTCTAAAGTAAGAAGTTTAAATTAATAGCAATAATTATACTTGTGACATTTTAAGTTAGCAATGTGTCAAAACATTTTACAACCTTTTGACTGTCTCCCTCAAATATTGTGCCATTTTATTAGATTAGGTGCTTTGCTAACGAGCTAAATTAGCTGAGCTATCTACAACAACAGATCATGGAATTGGTTTGCAAGGCTGTACAATTAAAAGTAGTAATTTATAAATCCCACTGTTCACCACAGAAAACAATGGATCTGAACTATTTGAAGCGACATGAGTCACGTGACCCACTGCCATTTTTGACCCCTCAATGTCGCAACTCTTCTATCTTAAGGGCTCTGGTTACTGCTAAAGTGACACAACGCACTAACGTTACACAAATCTCAAGCTACACAAAAATTAAAATCATATCAATTCAATGCAAAGGTAAAATCACAACCATGCCAGATCACTGATGCTACCAAAACAAACATTAGCTTTAGATGCTAACACATCGAGAAGGAAGAACGCCACATCTGGATCAAATCCGAGTCCTTTGGCTGCTTTTAACTCAGTGTCAAAAAATGATGTTAACCCTGGTTTGTGCTCTTTCTTTGTCCCAGTCTCTCTGTGCAAAAGAACACAAGCTCTTCACTCTGGCAGCCACTGCTTCAGACTTTTCACTGATGAGAGCTGCTCCATGGCTGGCTGTTTGAAAAAGTCTTCTTAGAACCTTCACTAGGTGGCAGGTGGGTCTAATTTACAGACCACACTTTGACAACACAGGGTAAAGAAGCTGGAATAACAACCGAAGGGTTGTAGGCAGCAGACTGTCGTGGATAGAGGTAGGATAGCTGAGAGACACCATGTCCTGTCCCATTTTCATTTGATTTATTATACAACATGTAAAATGGTATAGAAAAGTTAATGCACCTATAACCAAGATGACATTGTTTGCCTAGCTGAGTTTTCTAAACATAAAATTAAAACTATTAATCATGCTTTAG
>NW_018127992.1:358304-376414 GCF_001952655.1 Monopterus albus
AGGGAAAACAAATGAAATACTGCGTGTTATAAGTTAGAGATACATTTAGTATGATCATTTGCAGATACAGTATATTAATTAAAATGTTTGTTCATCTTGTTCCAGGAGTAATTTTGTTTTTCAAAATGTATTCACTTAGACTTAATAAAGAGTTCATAAGAGACAGGTTGCCTCTCACCAGAGTCAAAACAAAAGAAGTTGTGAAGCTCTGAGTTTAACCCAGGGTTGGGCCCGATTCATCAGCGACAGTCGACTGCTAAAGTACCAGAAGCAGAAGCAGAAGTGTTGTTGCTATGGTTACCTGCAGTTTAATATATCTTCCACAGTAGTTTAGGTATTGAGTGGAACTTTCTTTAAGGTCTACCGCTGTATAAATGTTACTGTAAGTGGTCACTTGTTTCAAAGGGGAAAGTCACAGACCCACTGTGAAAGGGAGAGAGGGAAAGCTGAGTTCAGCAGAAGTAGGATCTTCTGGTCACCAGAACAGAAAGCTCTCTGCATGACTTAGTGTGTTGCATAAATGTTCGCTTCTTCCTGTTGTGCTTCAGGGCTGCTGCTCTTACACTGTTTGTGAATGACAGCTCTTTCACAACAACTCCCTGAAAGAACACAAACAGGGAGATGCATGACATTTTCAGCAGTATTACTGCATAATTGCTTTCGGTTCAGTGCTCAAAGCTGCTGCAGCATCTTCGACTGTGCCACTTTATCTTTGGTTGCTTACATTTTCAAGTCCTGACGTGGTATCCGTATCAGAACCAGCATGTTTAGCTGCGCACAGGCAGATAAATGCCGCCCTAGCTCAACTGTTATCTGTCAAAGCAATTTATGTTTAGTTGAGAGCCTACTTCTCCGTTTAAACAAGCCGAACAGCGAGTCTCCATTTTAAATGAGACTCCTCGGCATAGTACAGTAGAACACACATTAGCATTTTCTCACAGGATAGACTGGATAGAGAAATCTTAGAGCTCTGGTTAGAAAAATACACAAAAATAATAGATAAATGCCCCAAAAAGCCATATGTGTTGTCACTGATGGGCGGGAAGGTATAAGGAGGAAATGATTTTCGTTTGAGACTGCTGACTGCCGTTAATTTCATCCAGCCCTTGTGTGCTAAAGGTAAGTATTAAAGATAAGTGGCTTATCCTGATTACCATTTCATAGAGGTGTCATAATTAAATTTCCATCAATCACAGTACTCCGCCTCTAACAAATGTCTGAATCATCATGCAAATTAATAAGTAATATTCTCAGAATAAATTGGGCTATTAACCAGTGGTACATGCTCTATCTTGTTCAGCTCAGTGGTGCTTGGTTGTGTGTGCCCTGTCTGCACATTTAAAACATGCCCATGTGCTTAACTGTGTCTCATTTCCTTGAGAAATGCTTCAGTGGTTGTCATAAATGAGGAATGGAAGAGAAACAAAAAGCAGTAAGGAAGCAGTGAGGTCCTCAACAACCTTTTTTTTTATTTATGAAAAAAAGCAACACACACAAAACTCAACTGAGCAAAATACCAAGAGTCTTTACAGTTAGAAAGTTAGACCAGTTATTAGAGCTGAGAAACTTTCAGCTGCTGACTGAAGCTTCAGGAGCATGAAGGAAGGAGTAAAAGAGAAAGAAAATAGGGCACAAAAATATCAATATGAGATATGAACGATAGTGGGTGCTACCTCCCTTGAAAATGCTGGTGGCAGGAGCCACTCAATATTCATCGATTAGAGACGCTGCGTTGGCAGGGGAGAGCTGATATACAGTGAGAGTGCTCCTCATCAAGTCCCTCTTGTTTTTCAAACCCTTTGAATTAGTTCTTTTGTCTACAAGGTAATTTATTTCAGAGATAAAACAGCCTGTGGTTAATCCAGAACCCCGCAGCGCCTTTTACCTTTGTTTTTGTTTTGATTTTGTCTCTACTTATGCACAGGGTGTAAATTATGGTAAACCCGCAGTCAGCCTGACCCTGATTTGTTCTACTCTTCAGCTTTAAAAAGACAAGTTTTAAAAGACAAATGTGAGAGGTAGATGTACTCAGTTACTTAGCATCTACTCATGCTGTAGCAGGTGATGGCGCAGCTACGTCTCAGGTGCGCGACTATCCATCTTCAGCAGTCCCTTGCTGTCATCTAATGTCTCTGTTTCAAGGGACTCTTTAGCCCACTCACATGCTAATATAAAGCAGCTAAATTCAAACCACTTCTAAAATCTACACACTATAAAGCAGCTCAGAGGAGAGACAGCGTGATGGAGAGGAAGAGAGGCAGGGAAGGGCAGGCTGTGCCCAGTAGGTAGCTCCTGCAAGAGAGACAGAATTTAACTATCTGCTTTTGATTATGGCTGGATGTTAGTTCTCTCTCTGTGGCCACCTGCTAGGCTCATCAGCTGCCCTTCCCTTAGCAATCTGCTGCCCTGCTTCATGACAAGCACACAGACACGCACAGTACAATCACACATTCTACTACAAAGAACAAAAAGTGTACATAAAAACAAATGCAAATGATGCACAAAAACAAACCCTGCACTCAACTGTCACATGACGCTTCTTTCTGTCTTATCAGTTGCTGTTTCTTAGCTTTCACTTGAGACGAGGAACTTTCACACCTTCCACCTGCTTCTTTCTACTCTCCTGTTATCTCTCTTGATTGCACTCATACTATCTGCTAGATTAATTGATCAGAAAGGCTCGGAATGTTCCTCAACATTTGTGTGATTGAATCCAGGGCAGCCGGTGCCTTCATAGTTTCCACCCCAGCTCGCCGCACTCCTCGTCTTCGTCTCTTTTTCACTCTGCCTTTTTCATCGTTGCTCCTCTGTTTTATGTGTCTCTCCGTTTAAAAACCTACATGCTTGGTCATATCCCAGATAGTCTATCACATAGGAGGAAAAACGGCATTTATGTGGTGAGAGAGGAAAAAAAAAAACCCTAAATCCAATTCATTCCTGACCAAGTAGAGTTGACTGGACTAGTGGGAAAGCTGAGGATCTTAAACTTGAGGCTTAAGTAATGAAACGCTTTTTCATTCCTTTTTAAAAAGAAGTGTCTACATTAAAGGCTGCCTGTTCTCTCCTATGGAGCACAGCATAGACACACAGAGCCCCTCTGGCCAATCAAAATGCCAATAAAAGACTGAATCAAACAAGAGCTGGGACATCAAAACGGCTTCTTTTACAATATTCCACTGGAGACATGCCTGTGTGCATTTATGTCAAGGTTAGACTTTGTTAAACAATTGTTTTCTTGCCAAATAACCCTGCTGTGAGCATCCATGTAGCACAGGGCTCCACTATCAAGCAGCACTCTTACATTAACTGAACTTAAGAGTGAGCCCCATGCTGGGCTGGCTGACTGGCAGAGTGAGCTGCAGACACACAGAGTCAATCATACACAGATACATCAGTCAGCCATAACTTTATGACCACTGACGGGTGAAGTGAATCACACTGATTATCGCATTACAGTGGCACCTGTCAGTGTGTGGGGTGTATCAGGCAGCAGGTGAACATTCAGTCCTCAAAGGTTGATGTGCTGGAAGCAGGAAAAACCGACAAGTGTAAGGATCTGAGTAATTTTGACACTGGCCAAACTGTGATGGCCGACGACTGGTTCAGAGCATGTCCCACACTGCAGGCCTTGTTGGGTGGTTAGTACCTACCAACAGTGGTCTGAGGACAAACACTGAACCAGCAACAAGGTTGTGGGCACCCATGGCTCACTGATGTGTGCTGGGAGCAAAGGCTAGCTCATGTTTTCTAGTCCCACAGAAGAGCTACTGTAGCACAAATTGCTGGAAAACTTAAAGGTGGTTCTGATACAAAGGTGTCAGAGCACACAGTGCATTGCAGCTTAACGCGTATGGGCCGCAAACTGGTCAGAGTGCCCAAGCTGACCCCTGTCCACCACTGAAAGTTTCAGGAATGGTTTGAGCTCAACAATGAGCTCCAGGTGCTGATTTGGCCTCCAATTTCACCAGATCTCAGTCCAATTGAGCAATCTGCTGCTGTGCCAGATTACAGAGGACACCTTTGGAGCTCTTGTGGGGTCCATGCCTCAACGGGTCAGAGCTGTTTTGGTGGCAAAAGGGGATCCACACAATATTAAGCAGGTGGTCATAATGTTAAGGCTGATAGGAGTAATTTACAGTACATCCCAGATGTTTGGCTGATGTTCTCAGACCAACATGGCTGAGAGTGAGTGAACTTTTCTAAAGTTTATTTCCTAATACAATCAGCCTGAAAGAACATACTTTATTACTCTTTATGTAAGAGACATTTTTTGTAAGGACACATCTCTATAAATCTCTATAAATCTCTCTATAAATACCAATATACAGTACATCAGACATAATGAAAAAATACATTTTGTAAGGACACATCTCTATAAATACCAATATACAGTACATGATAACATTCGTTGTACATGTATAACCTGATCAAGGATATATGCAATTTCTGACTATTAGTGATTGGAGAAGGAAGGTCAGCTGCAACTTGGGGTTAAGAATCTTTTTTGTTGTGTCAAAACTAAGACAATCCTGCTCCTTCACCGTCAGTAGAGCAAAATTTGTTGAAACCACCTCGTCTCTTTACTAACTTTCTGGAGAACTTACATGTTCCTACATTCTACATGGGGCTGTCGAACATCATGGGAATAACATATGCAAATTTTGACTTAGTTTGTTGTTTACTTTCAAGTATGCCAATAAAAGTGCCACGTTCCTGACAGAACAAAAGCCAAATATGGGGTGTATCAAAGAAAAGAAAAATGTATGTAGTCAGGGCATCAAGTGACAGTTACACGTGTGGTCTTCAAAACTCATTTGTAGACGCGACTGTGAAGACTCTCTCTATCAAGCAGCTTTGACGTTGCGGCTGAAGAGGGAAAAATACGGCCTTATCTTCATGAACACGCCAACCCAGCTCAACTGTGATCAGGGGAAACAAAGAAGATTGTAGACGGCGAAGAAAAATAGTCCTGAAATAAGCCTGCAGGTTTGCTACTGATATAGCTACTGTAGAGAGAGCAAACACACACACAAGGTTTAGAAATAGAATGAGGACTGAGCAAAAAAAAGGAAGAGGCTAACTCTCAGAGATCAATAAGAAGTGTGTATTTGTGCATGTCTGTGCACATGAAAAAGATGAGAGACAGACAGAGAGAGAAAAATGAAATCACCGTGCGTATGAGATTTCTCCAGAGTGAGGATATGGGTCATATGGGGGTGGCTGTGGCTTACGAGGTAGGGCAGTCGTCTTCTAACCAGCAAGTTGGTGGTTCGACTCCCGGTCTCCCCGCATGCCTAAGTGTCCCTGAGCAAGACACTTGAAATCACCGTGCGTATGAGATTTCTCCAGAGTGAGGATATGGGTCATTTGAAAAAATCCAGCTGAATCAGCAACAGTCCTGCCACTGCCAAACTTAATCTATTAAATAGTCCTGCAGGCAGAGACTGAGTGAGAAAGAGAGGAAAGGTGGGAAGCGAGCAAAGGAGTTAGGATGTCAAATGGGACAAGCAGGGGAAAGGAAAGAAAGGAAGAGTGAGAGGAGCGAGGATAAAACAGAGAGGGAAAGGAGGGAGCGAGATAAGGCGGTAGATACAGGCAAAACGGGAGCAGCTGAGGGGGGAAAGGAGAAGCAGAGATGGGGAGAGACGGAGGCGAAAAGCAGTGGGTGAGAAATTTATCAGAGGAGATGGCAGGGACAAGAGGGGAGATGGAAAGAGGAGAGAGACAGAAAGGGATAGAGGGAGTGGTGGGGAGAGCAAAGGAAGGAGGAGAAAAGGTATATGACACCCAAACAAGAGGGAGATATAGAAGGCTCACCCACTGTCTGCTGCCGCTGCTCACTCCTGGTTCCTTCTCTCCATCAGATTTAAAAAAAAAAGGGGCTGAGAAGCCTGCACCCCGACACCCACCACCACTTTTCCTCTAAGCAACGCTGCACTGCTTATTTCTTTATCTTCTGACATTAACCCTATTTTCCCTGTCTCACTCTCTCATGTTCTCCCACCCAACGTCTCGTTTCTCATTTAACACACACAGAAACACTAATTGTTCTTGAATCCAGCAATGGGGAGGCGGCTCAGTGAGGTGGTAGTTCTGTAAACTGACGGTAAATCAACCACAGAAAAACATAAAAATTGCTGCTTTACTGTGCTTGAAGCCTGTTGCTCTTTATCCCTGATCCAGCATGGCGACCAGGGGAAACCCGAACATTTAAGTCACTCAAGCATTTATAAATTTCATTACAGAAATAATTTTGACAATACAGTCTCGCCAGATGAAAAGCGATCTTGCGAACTAACAAAGCAAAAAATAAAAAAGAAGCAACAAAACAGAAAATACTTTCGTTCAGTGTGTTTACACGCGCCTGAGTAACCTGGTTACTGTATGTGGATAAGCTGGGAACATATTTACACACGTGTTTAATCTCATGTATACTTGCAGCTGATCAATAATCAGATTTGTATGTATATTAATAATCGATGATATTTCCTGTTTTTTTTATGTCTATTATTTTTGCTGTGTCACAGATTAACAAGTCATGCACGTGCAGTTGTAAAAGCCCAACACATACAAGAGACATTGACATTTTGAGGCACAACTCTGGAAATCAGGGTTGTCTGATCCCCTACCCCGATTACAGACATCAGGTTTCTTGTTTACATGACAGTTAAGAAATCATCTTCCCGGGTGAAGCTGACAGGTTACTCAAGTGCACATAAACGCAGTCAATCAGTATTGTTGCAATAGACCGTTTTCACTGCAGGCTTTTGATTTGTCATTGAAGAAAAAATACACACAGCTCCGTTATATTCAAGTGTCTCAGTCAGCCATGACAGCGTGACAGTGAACGAGCATGAACAATATCAGGAGCCTCATTTAAAACTGCTGCATTTGCACGAAATGGAGCTTGAAACATGCATATGGCACTTTCCGTAGAGAAATCAGGATTATTAAAAACAAACCTGATGTGACAATGTGTATGACCCACACGCATATGCATATTTTGGATCTGACAGAAACTGGTGACACAGATAGCGAAGCAATGAACCCAAGCCAGCTTTTATTTAGATTTTCCTCACAGAGCCTTCTCCTGTAACTTCATCGACAGTTCTCCACCATCTGAACTCATTATCATCTGGGAAGATGAGAGAAACCTGTGGATTTTTGAGCTAAATACAGTTTTATTTAAAGATACTGACAGTCTAGGCTTTAAATGCTTTGCTGTCCCCATGTCTCTCCTGACTGGTCTGACAGTCTACACCGTTCGTGCCTGAGTACTTTGATTCATTTGGAGATTGTCCTGAACTGAAGCAGCTAAATGACTTTCCGCCATGATTAATTGTATTATTTACACCTGTGCTTTTCCTACTTTGACATGTCCACCGGTGTCAGCACTGAGATCACTGCCATACAGCTGCACTTGAGCTGGTAGGTGCCACATTGGAGTTATCTTTATTGCCAGTTTCCCCAGTTGTAATAAGGACTAAATCAAGTTTTCTGAAAGCTCCTATATATCTGACTTGACACTAATGAGTATGGAAGTGTCGGCAAAGTCCACTGTTAAAAACGCTTCAAATTAAAAAGATACACTATAGTGCAATATTGAACAGTTTGTTAACCATCACATATCCAACTCTGCAGTAAAACAGCCAATCAACATTTCTAGGCTTCCATTAATAATTTATCCATCCATCATCTATGCTGCTTATCCTAACGAGGGTCCGGTGGGGTGGGCAATCCCAGCTGACAGAAAGGCACCGTGTCGGCCGGGCTCGAACACTGAACCTGCTTGCTGTGAGGTGACAGCGCTATCACTGTTCCACCATGCCACCCTTCCATTAACAGTGTTTTGAAGTTTTCAGCGTCTCTTTGCCTGGTAGTATGGTGTTCTTAGAAAAAAATGTAGCTCATGTTTGTCTTTATATTTGTATTGTTAGTGTTTCTTGGCTAAGACAGCTGGAATCTCCAGTAACGTGTGAAAAGCAGTAGCACAAAGAGACTGACAGCTGCCATCTTGCATTGTCCAATGACGTGAATCGAAAGTTATAAATATGGGCATCTTTCCCATCATTACCTTCCCTCCCTAATGCATTACACAAAGGAGATGGAGAAGCTACTGGCAGGTGAAAAAATAAAAGTAAACAGCAGTGAAAGAAACAAATTACACTACATCCTTTTTAAAGCTGTTTTCCAGCTTCACATTTTGATGGACATGCACTGGTGAATATATTCATTTTCTGTTTGTGTAAAATGGTTAAGTATGAATGTTTCATTACATACATCACTGACTGGGGAGTAGACACCAGTGCATCATGCATCAAAGCTTCAGCCTATATGTGCAATAGTTTTGGGGTTTACAAAATCTTCATGCGCTGCGTGCGGTCTCATTTACTCGGACACACAACAATCATTACTGTATAGATGCAAATGTCAAACGTACATGCAGTGGTAGAGATTGGCTCAGTGGGCCGCAAAGTAATTAATGACATTTATGGACCTTTATTAACAATCAACAGGAAATGCCACATACTGATTATACTGCCTCTAACATGGCAGAGCTGTACCTTTCTCTTCCTGCTGTATGTAAGGCTTATCCCAGATGACCGACCCAATGTGCATCTCAACAGGTCCTCAAACATTAGTTTTCCATATGTAGGAAGTAACTCAATGTGAATGTTTACACTGCTGAGGCAAATAGAGCTGATGAATCGGCTGCGATTTGTGGCAGGAAATCCCCAGTGTGCCTTTAATTTCTTTGAAATGTCAGTTTGTGGAATTGGCGTATACTGCTTGCCACCTACTGGGGTGTGTTTTAATTTGAGGAAAAACAAGTACACTACATATGATAAAAAAAATAGTGCTGACTGGCTTTTGGGATCTGTAACTTAAAGAATGTTTCCAAGTAACTGGTAATAAGCAAGACAATGCTACACTACCATGTTTCTGACATGACAGCAGCGCGGGCCACAGCCAGATCCTATCATACCTGTTTGGTCGGAAAATGATGATTTCACAAACACGTATCCTATTCTGATATCAACAGACTGAATGGAGATTTACCATCGACAACCCATCTCATGAACATCTGGTCTTCCTTTCTCACTCTCTCTCTTCAGTCAGTTTTGTCTCCACACCACTAGATGGCAGACATGCTACGTGCCACTGCTGCTGCTGGCTTTGAATGCTGCTGTCCCTCGGCTGAGCCTAATGGCATGTGGCGGCTGGTGCCTGTGAGTAATGCCGCAGGAAAGTGCATTCCATAACCTATTGTTCTTATTGAAAAAGAGGAGGAAGAGAGGAGAGAGACACAAACAAAACAAACAAGGAAGAAGAGAGAGATAGAGACAGGAAGCTGGGGAATAGAAAACGAGTGGCATCAGGCGAACGCTGTTGGTGAAGCCTGTGCGGTCCAATCTTCTGACAGGAGGGTGGGGATGGTTACCGAGAGATACAGAGGCAGAAAATGGTCTGCTGATGTAGTTGGGTGTATTTAACACTTGTGCAGACACAGACAGACAGACAGCAACACAGACAGAGCACATGTTCAGCTCAGAGATGTGCACAGCTTTAATGCAGAAAGCCTTTTCTACAGCATGTATTGGATTTACTTATTTAATGTGCAGATTTATTTGCAGCACATGATAAAGCTGATTCTGAAATCAGCTACATATGAAACTGTTACACTTGGCTCAAATCAGTTCTAAGGTTAAGCCTCCAAGAACTGTTCAAACACTAATTTTACTCATTTACGTTACGCTACTTTAAAATTTTAGGGAGACTTCTGATGTTGGGCCACACTTTTTGCAAATCTGCCTGCTTAAATTTTCACAATAAATGTGAAGCTAATGGGCTGCAATTAGTCTGAGTTAATGACAGAGAGCCATGAATATATTTAACAAATATCACAGAAAAACCTTAAAAAGCACAAATGAACACAGGGGGATTTGCTGCATAAGTAAATAAACCAGCATTTGCAGTAATTAGATTTGCTGCTGATGAATTCGTCCCATCACACTGTACTGGCCCGAGGCCTACAGAAAGCAACCGGATCAATGAGTGTGAAGGCTGCATCTAAAATCTCTGACTACAGTCTAACGCACAGCAGGACTGAACACATGCACTTTTTGAAGATGTACAGCACACAGTCGATGTTGTGGCGTGGGATCTGTGCAGTACCCAGAGGAACACTGTGAAAACCATCGTCTTCATCTAAATAGCGCGGTCTGTTGATGCCTAGAACGAGGTTTATGTGGGTGATTAAATCCAAAGCAAAACCTTAATAGTCTTTAAAACACTGTTATTAAATGCTTCTTTTTTTTCTTATCTATAGCTCACCTGGATTTAAATCAACTTCAGTGCACTTCATTTCCATCTTTACAACTGGATTACTTTAAAACATCAAATATACAATAAAATCTGACTTAGATCTCACATATTTAAAACACAAATACTGTATCCTTCACCCTGACACCCACCCACACATGCACACTATAGCATAAAGGTACTGCAGAGAAGTAAAAAAAGAGGTGCTTGTTTGTCTTTCTGCAACATCCCATCTCACCTCCTCAAAATCTACCTCATACCCCCTCTTGGCCTTACTGACACCTGTCTTTTCTCCTTTCTCTCCTTTCCTAATGTGAGATGGTATGAAAAGCAACACTTTTGTTTGTTCAAAAGAAGAAAGAAAGGGCGGGGGTTCAGCTGGTGGTATTACTCATGTGCGAGGCTTGATTTCTGGATCGTTGAATCCTCCCGAGAAGCTTCTGAATATAGCTCGTACAACACAGGGAAAGGCAGGAAGCTGACTTGCTAGAATTTACTTTCCCTCGTCCTCCCACTGCTGCCTGAATAGGGGCTCCCCATTAAAGTGCTTGTGACCTTTGGAAGAGAGGGGCAGGGGTTTGATAGGGCTATTTTGTCAAATTGGGCACACAACGTGCACAGGCAGTGATACGGCCCACTTATTGGCTGCAGCAGTTGCATGTGAGGCAGAGGGCTGTGGTGCCCACACTGCTAGTGCTATGTGTAGTGAGCCGAGGCACTGAGCTTTGTAGAGTTTGACAGATAAAATGCGTGTGTAACAGGGTATACAACCAAAACAATGAGCTTAATGATGCTAAAATGTTTTTGGGTAATAATTATCTATTGTTATTAAGAGCAACACTTTTCACTTAACTTGTACTCTATGTCATTTTGTCGTCTAAATAAACTTTAGATCCTCACAAAGCTAACTTTGCAACATGACTGTAATTAATCCGACTTCTGGCAGCCACCTACTGGTGTATTAGACTGTGCGACATCAGCTTAGATGTCAGATTAAATTAAACAGTTAAAGGACATTATTACTCCATCAAAAACAATGCAAAAAATGTATTTAGTAATGGACATAATCCCTTTTATGATCTGCAGTGAAACATTTCTTTCATTTTAACATCATCACCACCTGCTGAAGAGGTCACCGATTTAAAAAGTCTGCGCTTCTCCTCCTCAGTCATCATGTGGCGGAAATCACCTACTGCAGTCGCAGGCCATCCAGTAATACCAGAGAAGCTAAGACTGTGCATCCACCTCGAAGACCCCCTGCTGTCTTTAGTTTAGGGTCCTGTATAAATGATTTGTTTACTACCTGAGTTCCCAGGTGGGAAAAATCACCAGAGCAGGTTGGATGTGAAGAACCAGGCCAAATATAGAGTACAGTGAAAAAGAAAAAAAGAGAGATTTAAAGGAACAACAGATTTTATTTCATGTGTGGGTTGGTGTGATTTTTCTGAGTTTAGAAGCATTATCTTAAATGTTGAGCTTTTCTTCATTAAAATTAGGGCTTAATGTTAAAACCAAATCCAAGCTCTCCCTGTTTAAAGACGTTTTAAGAATCTGCGGATACCTTGTGCCAGTGGTTTCATTACAAATCTTTATATTAACTGTCCCAAAGTGCAAAAATGTATTTGAAAACGGCAGCGCTGACATAGCACTGATGTGTTAAAAAGCTACTAACAGCACCTAAAATGTACGTTTTCAAAGCACCGGATTTATTATCTCTCACTCTCTGAGTGCTTGAGATATTTCAAAATGGTTTTCTCCATTTATATGTGCATAATCTTTTGTCAAAGTCTCTTCTTTTCTCATTTTATCCTTCACTCACAAGACATGTCATCCTGAAATCCACTTAAAGTAGTTTCTTGTGAAAGGAAATCAGACAAAACTGACATATGGAAAAGTAATCAGCACTCACCCACTATGCATCCATCTGCCCCGTCTTCTTCCGTACCACTCTTTTTACTGCCCTCCCCTGTTTTGTCTCCGTCTTGCTTCTTTGCACCTGTGGGACTGTGGAACTGCCTGAGCCAGATGTGGAATG
This sequence comes from Monopterus albus, assembly GCF_001952655.1. NCBI lineage: Eukaryota > Metazoa > Chordata > Actinopteri > Synbranchiformes > Synbranchidae > Monopterus > Monopterus albus. Next base: position 370,663 of record NW_018127992.1, read on the forward strand.
CCACTGTTCCCATCTTCACAGCTGTGGACAAACAAAGGCACATTCAGTGTCAGTGTCTTTCCAGGTTTGGTTACATGACAGATACAAAACCAGATACACACTTTCACACTGTTTCACATGTGGCTGCCTAGAGACACACTCGTCCTGTAAATTTGTACATTCGTATATGTGTCAACGATACAGCCGTGTTTATCTCCACGATTTGTGTCAGTGCACGCCCATTTCTTTGTCAGATTCAAGTCAACATAATGGATCCATTTAACAGGACCAGCCTAAAATAAGGAATATCAGGGTATGAGAAGGAGATAGAGAGAATATGAGAGAAGTGTGACAAGAAGGGGAAGAAAGCAAAAGTGGACAGACTTTAAGTGTCAGTCTACATACACCGATCAGCCATAACATTATGACCACTGACAGGTGAAGTGAATCACACTGACTATCTGTTACAGTGGCACCTGTCAGTGTGTGGGGTATATTAGGCAGCAAGTGAACATTCAGTCCTCAAAGTTGATGTGTTGGAAGCAGGAAAAATGTTCAGGTGTAAGGATCTGAGTGACTTTGACATGGTCCAAACTGTGATGCAGACGACTGGGTTAAAGCGTCTCCCACACTGCAGGTCTTGTTGGGTGTTCCCAGTCTGCACTGGTTAGTATCTACCAACAGTGGAAGGACAAACAGTGAACCGGCGACAGGGTCATGGACGCCCAGGGCTCACTGATGATGAGGTCGACCTACTGTAGATCAAACTTTTATATTTCATTCATTATTTGAATCTTTGTTGAAATGGCTGAAAATGAGAAACACTGCACACTGGTCTCTATGAAGAGAAACATTCAGCATCTCTAGGTTTCCATTAGCAGCTCCTACGCTCCTAACATCCAACTCCACTCAAATTAGTGAAAAACACTTCAGATGTCTGTAAATATTTCAGAGTTCTGTTTGGGAAAAAGCAAACAGACAGACAAATCTGCCATTATCAGATCAGAGTGACGAACTGATCAGAGTGAACCCTAACAGTGGAGTAATGAGCAACGTAAATGTAATCCCATCTACAATATGTGTAGATGATAAATTTGCCTCATTTGATTTAGCAAAATGTTTTTTTCAGTTATCTTCAGAGTAGACATTTTGAAAAACTGCACATCCAGATTTACCAAAGGACAGCATGACGAATCACGCTCTTTAACTTTCCCCTCTCAGTCAGGGATTCATTTCGATTTCAGATGACACTGAACCGCATGTAATGACTCTCCTCCTTCACTTCAGGAAGTTAGTAGACAGTAGTTAGTGAGGATGGCTGCTGGGACGCCTCTCTTAAACTAATACATACAATACAGTTCAGAGGTTTAGGGTTCCCTCTTTCATCTTAGAGCAAGATAATGACCCAAATAAAAAAAAAAAAACACCTCCAGGCTGTGCAGATGAAAACAACTAGACAGTAGCCTTGAAATGATGGAATGACAGCACAGTGTCCAGACTTCCCCGATGAAGAGTAAAAGCAAAGCAACAAGTGCAACACATTTGTGGGAACTTGTGCAACAACGCGATCTATCCCAACAATATTTGATTTCACTTGTAAAAACACAACAAGTGTGTTTGGCTGTCAAATTACACTAATAACAACCTCCTGTTTATGTGCTCCCTGTTGTCTGGTTCACTTTTAGATAGCCTTAATGACCCATTCAACTAAAACAAGACTGGCGGACATCTATCCTGACGCCGACCCCTCTCGCCTGTGATATAAAGGTCAACTCTGTGTACCACATTTGGATTTATGCAAGAAGCTTGCTCCGTCAAAGACAAAGCTCTTCTGGATATAATTTTCACTTTCTTAGTTAAGAAAGGTTAATTCTTCTTTGCTGGAAGCAGCAATCTCCACAGAGCCTCATAAGATGGTTAACAGACACTATGCATTTCTTAAAAGTACAGAAAATCAAATATATGCTCGGAGGAAGCACACAGAAATTCATGGAGGTCTGAATAACAATATCAGAACTTACACACTCTCCTGAACCAGAGCAGAAAGATAATGGATCCATGAATGATGATGTATCCCACCTTCTCTTCTGTTGTATACTCAGTGTTTTCTATGTCTTCTGTTATTATATTATGTTTGTTGTGTGATAGACGACATCTGTTATTGTGCATACAACGTAAGGACTCTACTAATCTGTCATGAATGGATACAAATGGACTCAGTAGGATATTAGGGAGATAACTGATGAGTGGGGTAGTGGAGGAGAGAATGATTTATTGTGCTACTACTGAGTTTAAGTGTCTCTATGTTTTGTATCCACTTTTTGCATATGCTTGTTGGTAATTTGGGATGCAAAATGACAACAAACATGAGTAAAAGCAAAAAGAAGGGACTGCAATTAAGCAGATGGAAGGTGACCTAGGAAGAGAGGAGGCTAAAAAGGAAAGAGAAAGGTGTGGCAAAGAAGACGCACACGATAACTGACAGATCTGCTGTGGTAAGGAAGACTGCTGATACTCTTGGCAGACTTATTGCAGCATTTGTGTCTAACTTCACCATCTCTCTGCATGGGACACCATCAGCCAACGTGTACGGCATTGAAATTCTTCCCCGGTGTCAAAGTGCTGCTTCAAAGTACAAACCCCTCCTTTCTTGTCTGAACTTTCTGCAACAAACAAGGGATGGAAAAGATGATAGGATCGATGATGAGGAAAAGACGGATGACAGGGAGGCAAATGTGATACATTTAGAGGAGCGAACATGCTAATTTTTTTCTAAATTAAAAGACTATTATGCTTTCTTTGTGTGTGCATGTAACTTAATCTAGCTGATGCTTTTAACCACCACAGCAGCTGACACTGTAACTGTGTTTAATAAATGAAGCGGCAAGTTTATTTCAAATACACACACACTGAAGCGCCACTGACTTTAATAGTCACTTTAAATGCCTTTATTATTTTAAAGCATTTTATGCGTTGGCATTAGCGTAGAGACGTACAGTACAAAATTCTACTTGAATCACAGCAACAAAAGCTGACGTCGATTAGTTAATGTCCCTCTACTCCCATTCCTTCAGGTTGCATTCAGTAATCTACTTCCTTGAAGGTGGGAGACTTGCAAGAGACAGATTCCCTGAGCTTTTGGACTCTATGGTTTTCAGATGAGACACTAGATTTTCCAAATTAACCTGAAAAATGAAAGTGAAAGTCAAATTATCCCCCAACTTGTCCGCTGTAAACATCTATCATGGTTTACATATTGATCACCTGGCTGAACTTTGACCCGCCCTGTACTATGCAGCGATAGATTATCACCAACTTTGCGTTTTACTTCCAAATAAATAGTTTAAGTTGTTTTGTTTATATCCTGTCTGATCAATAACTTTGTGAGTAAAATGTTAAATGTAATCAATGGAAATGTCCAGAACAATAAAAGTTGTACCAATCAGGAATTGTCCAGACAGACAAAACAAAAGCCAAAATTATCATTTGGAATGAACCCTTTCACTTTGTCCTCTCTGGATGCCTTGACTGCAAATTAACACACCTACAATAAAATAAAGAGACTACAACACATGCACACATTCAACGTAATAATACCATTGGTATTATCAACATGCACATAGATGCACCAGACCTGAGGCTAATTTCCACCACAACTCTGAGTTGTGGGAAAATGTGTGCTTTACAGACCTTTAAGTTGTCAATCATGGGGACTCACCACCAATCGATGGGAAGTGTATCCACCATGGAAAAGCACGAGTGTGTTCACGATCTAAAGGTGCTGCATTAGTACGCACAGGTAGTCTCACCTCATTTTGACCTTCCATCTAATCAGTATTTTCACTGTGGCTCATATTTACTTTTAATGTATGAAAAAGCTGCTGATAAAACAATGTTGCTTACTTGAGCAGACTGCAGAGGTACAAGACACCTCTCTCTTAAAGCAGAAAGGTATCAATACAATGTGTACGGGTCAGTTTAATGTGAAGACACTTCCTTGAGGTCCTGAAAGTTCCTTAAAATAAGGATAGTTTTTATTAGTACACTCATAAATGGCAAAATGAATTCCCGTGTCTGAACTAGAGACAGAGTAAGATTACCTCTATCGTGTCACTGGCAAGTAGAGAGAAATCACACAGACACATCCACACACTTACTGTATCAGCTTCGAAATGACACAATGCTGGTACCAGGAGGACTTAAACATTAATTCCCAGCCTGGTGAATACAAAAATAAATCCCTTTGCTAATCGTGCTGAGAGATGCTCGCCAGCGGTAAAAAGGTTTTGTGTAAAATACTAAAAGATTAGTTCCTTTGCTGGTTTATCTACAGGTCCAAACCACAGAGGTGCATTCCTCAAGCACCTGAAATTCCTCTTGAACTTCCTGTTAGGAATATAAGGATTTACCACGTGTGTGTGTGTGTGTATATGTACTGTAAATGTCTTAGCGGCTCCTCTGAAATCCTGCCATTGTCTCTGGTGGAACAAGATAGTGGTGGCTTTGAAGGTGTAAAGCTGTGACAGGATGGTAATACCTGTGCGGGTATTCGCCACACGGAAAGCTTTGTCCAGTTGGACGTTTGTCACTTGTGACGCGGAGACGCTGTTTTGTCACGGGATTAGAGTGCATTAGCCAAGATGGGTGCCAGTCAAAACACACCCAGTTGCGCTGACTTATTTTTCTTTAAACTTGGGCAGGAAATAAACATTTACAGCAAAAAGAATTTAAGCTCCTCTCTCGGTCACGTCGCTCTGTGCTGTAAACACTGACTACTGGCCTATTTAGTGGACATTCTGCTTTGAACATGGAGATGACAAAAAAGTAGAGGCATGCTTTGCATCACACACAGCAAAAATGTAAAAGCACCTTAGCAGATTACCTCCTGCTTAAGGCCTCCCTTGGATATGATAATATACCAAGAGGCCATTGAACAATGTTCTTAACAATGAAACAGTACATTTGCCTGAATGAGAAAGTCGAATCATTCTAATAAAAAGCTGGAATCCACTCATCTTTCATTACTGACTAGCATCAGCGTTGTTCTGCGTAAAGAAGATGCTAAATGTCTCCTTTTTATGGCACGTTTTGCTCCCTGTTGCAGATAAGATTTCATGAATGGCTTCCTACATTTGAGTAGTCGCCCTCGTGCTCGCTCTGTGAAACCTCAGGACTGGCTTCTTGCATGAGTCAGAGCTGATCAATTAAAAGCTTATTGATCTGTTAAGGAGGGAGTGGGGGAGACAGTGGCAGCAATGTGTGAGTTACTTTGCCACATAAAGCTTTTTTTCCCCCAGCCCCACCTCCTCAATGTTAAATACACACTCAGAATTAATAGAAAGTCCAATTATGAGGAGCCATTACTGTATATTCATGCAAATGCTTCATGTTACTGTGCTGGCATGTGAAATATGTAGTCAAGGGGATGTGGTTGGCTATGAAAGGAAACTTGTTGCTTTTAAGATACAGCAGGACTGACTGTCTTTTTCAGCTGAAGGATAGAAAATGAATCCTTATCAAAGAATTTTCTCTGTTTTTCTTTGTCCCCCAAAAATTCATCATTCCAACAAGACAACTTCAAAGGTTTTGTGCAACTACTTATGGAGACAAATAACAAGGGACTCGACGATATGACCAGAGAAATACAGGAGATAAAGACGAGTTTGCAGTTTACCCAGCGAGATGTGGATGTGATTAAAGCAGCCATGGGTGAACAGAAAATACAAACCAAGGAAACAAGGGATGATGTCTACAAAACTTGTGAGAGTCTAAT
>NW_018127992.1:376610-392185 GCF_001952655.1 Monopterus albus
CTGATCCCATATTTTTCTAACTTATCCATTAATAACTCATGATTGATTGTGTCAAATGCTTTTCTTAGGTCAATAAATATTCCCATTGTGTAGCCAAGAAGCTCCATAGCACTTGTAATGTCCTCCATCAGGTCGGTAACGGCCAAAGATGTTGACCGGTTTGACCTAAAAACCATATTGGCAATCAGAGAGGATTTTATGTTTGTCAATAAATGTATCTAATCTGTTATTAAAGAGTTTTTTTCAGAATTTTTGAAAATTGTGACAACAGTGATCCAGCTGACTCCTTGATTCCCTCAAGAATCAGGTTTTTTTTGCTTGGGCTGGCGATAAGAACTATGGGGTATAGGGATCACACCAATGGAGCTTTCATACAGTCTAAATTGTTAAAATTGTTTGATTTAGTGGGATATCAGACTGCTGTGTTTATGTATAAAGCCAGGAACAATTTATTACCTGGTGGAATTCAAAAACTATTTAATGAAAGGGAAGGGGGATACAATTTAAGGGGTCAGTTAAATTTAAAAATTCATGTTATACGTACAACCAAAAAAAGATTTTGTATTTCCATAAGCGGGGTAAAACTATGGAACAGTTTGAGTGTAGCCATAAAAAATAGTAATAGAATTGACGAGTTTAAACATAAATATAAAGGTTTGTGTCAATCAAGATATATGCAAGAACAAGCTTAATGATTAATTAGATGGAACATTGTGGGTGTGGTGTATGAATGTTAACACCTTGTATTAATTCTTTAGTATGTTACTTGTGTGGTGTAGAAGATAATTATTTAAGAATGTAATTATGTAAGAATGTTAACACTCTGTTATAATTTTTTTAGTATATTACTTGTGTGGTGTAGAAGATAATTATTTATGTAGAGATACTGCTTGTAAACCAATGATGGTAAGATGATGTCATGGGGTAGGACTGGATAAGTCTGACTTCTTCCTACTCCATTCAAGCATGTACTAGGTATAAGCAAATTGATATTGGATTAGCATTTGTTGGATATGTGTAAAATTATGTGTGTTGATATATCAACTGTCTTTACATGCTTGAAAGAATAAATAAATCAAATCAAATCAAGGTGCTCTATATCCTCACACAGGCGTGCATTGCTTGCTGTTGCTCAATATCATATAGATTCCAGCGATCTGTGCACAGACATAAAATGTGTTCACTTCTTATAGATGCCTCTTTTAGATATGGATAAAGAGCTTAGGCCTGCACACCTTTCTTTCAACTCTTTATCCCTTGATTTTTCCTCTCTCCTTTGTCACTTTCTCACCTCTCTCAGGCAGAAACTCACACAGTTGTACACACTCACACCCCTGGAGCTTAATTTGCAATAGAAGACTACTTCATTTGAATGTCTTTGATGTAGCATGGCTTTCCTCAAACGAAGTATCTGATACCAATCCCCTGGACAGATTCACCCGGGCATATCACAACCACCACAAGCATCCCCATCCAACTGCAGCTTCTTTCCTTTGTGTTCCTCACCTACAATTCATGTGCTGCTTTTCTCCATACACATCACCCATCTTTTCTTCCCCTGTTTAATTTGTTTACAATATTAACAAACATGCTTACGCGCTTCGCCATCTGACTAACATACAGTATGGAGATGTGGTCCTGAGCCTAGCAGCGGCCACATGGCTTTGATACATTGCTAAAGTAGTTTTTGCTCTAAAAGGCAGAAAGACTGTGAAGATCATTAAGCCCCTTTCAGACACAGTACCGGTGAACTTGTGAGCTATGTGTAGCCATGTAGCAGTTGGTTTTTTAAAAAGTTGGAGCTGCTACACATGAAATTCCCGGCAAGGCAGCAGGACCTAGTCAGGTACAGCCACACTGTTCATGCAATATCCAACATCATGTGAGCTAAACTTAGTACTAGCAGGTGATGCTATGTTATTTTTAGACTTATGCCTAAATTTAATGCCTGCATGAAATACAGTGTATGCCACTAAGGGAGAGAGCAGTGGTGGTCAAGCGAGCTAGAGAGTGAATGAAGAGAGGGAGCGGCATTAGCAAGAAAACAGCAGAGCAGATAAAATGTGCCGTAACATGATTGTCATCTTGTTTTTGGAAATTTGACTTAACTACAAGTCCTACCTATATCATTTACATTTTTCTGGACAGGTTTGAATGCATTGTAGATTATTATCATGTAGAGTATAAAATGTCATTTTGCACAAGTTACAATATAATACAATGCAGCTGTGCAGTTCATTCTGAACTTACATTACTGCTTAACCATAATGTGAATGACAAAATTACACCTATCAAGTTTCAAGAGTCTTTGGTTTAGATGACAGGATCACTACTACTCTTACAACTGCATGTTATGAATGTAGTTAGAGCTGTGATGCAAGTAGCTTAGCATTGCATAAACAGCTAGGCTCTCACATTTAAAAATTAACCTACCAACACCAACTTTTAATAATTAACATGATGTGTCTTGTTTATTTATCCCACACATTACACAGACAGATGTGTAATTTGGGATTAGAGCATTCCAAAGCCCAAGCGTGTCACTGACTGTGGTCAAAAAGCAGGACAGAAAATGGGAGCTGAAAATGTGCGAATTAAAAAAAAAACACAAATGTGCAGGTGTTTAAGGTGCATGTATTGCTGGAGCAGAAGAAAGCAAGAGTAAATATACACATGTTCTCTCATCCAGTCTCATCACCATCTCACGCCTTATTAGGACTAATCCTGTGAGTACACCCCGACAGGTTTACAGATGCCCCTGTAGTCTCCAACAACACTGACGAACACAGAGAGCCTTGCTGAAGTGCTAGTTCAGAACATGAGGATGCAGCAAAATGTGTTAAAATGACCAAGATTGCAAACAAGCTGGCAACCAGCAGCCCCTGAAGTACTAATTATGATGATGAGGGAGTGGGCATAAGCTGAGGCATATTAAATAGCATGTACTTCACAACAGTATTAGTACTCTCCTGTTAAATCATTTGTTAGCCTAGTGAAAATTAATCATTATATTTTAAGTTTCCATGATAGGGCTGTGAAACAAAAACACACCAAAAACAAGTCTACAAAATACCATTAAAATGATGACAATACAATTTTATATCTTATTGTATGTTAGATGGTAAATTACTGTATAGCTTTGCTTTAACAGGCTTAAGGAAATAGTTTAATATTTTGGAAAACCTAGTTTCTGGCCACAAGTTAAATGAGAAGATTTATATCAATCTAATATCTGTATGTTAAATAAACCGAGGATGCTCCAAGTCTCTTATATCAGCCCTGAAGACAGAGGAACAAGGAGGCTGCTGGAGGAGTCATGAGGATACACAAGACCATCCTTTGCAGAGGTTTTTATGAACTGACTTTCCTGTTTATCAGAAATCAGTTAGTGACTGGATGCAAATGAAGGATCGGAGGAAAGGACGTCACATCTCGTTAATAACATGTTCTTGCAACTTATGTCGGTGGGACTAAGATGCAAGGAAGGGATAAGACAGTGCTGATATGAGACTTGGGACTGTAAATAAAGATGGGTGATGTCACAGCTCCCACAAGTGAAGGCACCACAAGTCAATCACTTCCTGGTGGCTGGCTGCAATAAACAGTAGGTCATAAACACCACCCTTCTCCTCTTAGTGGATGGGACATGAGCCAAACTAAAAATTCAAGGCACAAATCAACTAAAAAGATTTATAATTTCTGTCATTTTAGGCAGATATCATCACACTGATGTGTGTACAAGTGGTCATTTTTCTGATAAATCTGATGACATACTGTATATAGCTGTTTTGATCATTCTTCCCATTTAAGTCTTGCCAAGCTGATCTATTCCTTGAAGCTGTCTGTTTTCATAGATCTTAATTTCTGTAATGCTTAATGTAAATGAATATTTTCCTTATGTTTTATCAACATTCAAGTACTAAATAAAGAGAGATCTACAAAGTTCTGTCTATGTAAATAGGGTACAAAAAGGACAGACTATTGTAAAGGAGGGATACTGTTGAGTTGATCTGCCTGAGTCTATAATCAAAGGTAACAGACTCCCTGTGTGATTTTCACCTCGACTGCCATCTGTAAATGAGAAAAATCTCACCTGAAGTTTTGCACTTTCTGCCACAACCTTGTTGACCTTCAAGCATTTCCACAAAGCGCCCTCTCTCAAGTGTGGGTTTGTGTTTGAAGTGCGGAGAGTGATATTTGGTGAGGCTAAACAGGGACAGAGAGTCTGCATCAAGTAAACCTTAAAAGGATGCAATGTGTTAGTGTCTTATCATAAACACTCCTTCTGTGCCTTTATTATTCCTCGGGTCACTGATATGGAGCCTGTCATTTAACTGGAAATCCAATACAATTTACAGTAACACGGATTTAGCCTATCTCAATATTTAGATCATGTGCAGAAAATGTTAAATCTCTGAATAAACCCGATCTATTTCAACAGACTGCAAACAGAAAGGTCTGTCACTACAGCAGCCAGATTATCCACTTTAATTTGTTTGTGTCCAAATTTACCTATTCGCATACCTGACAGAAAAAAGGCGCCCTCTTGCTCTCCATTCACTGGAGCTAGGGATTTCTGGAGTTCAGTTTTGATGCTCTCTGGCCTTAGTTTGCTTGTTTACCTCTGAGGACAAAGGGGAGGCTGATAATGTGGCAGCAGAGTCATGGCTGCTGGCCCTCGTTGATGAGGAGAAAGGTCTGTTTGACTAATTACCCTGGTGGTCAGACCACTCGTTTTTCCAATGCCAAATTTTTACATCTCCTCTCTCTCACTCAGGTTATTTTTCTCCTCGGTTCCTGGGTATACGCGCTGAGCCATGACATCTGACGTGGATATTTGCATTTGAATTAGCACTCTGAATTGCTATGTATTGATTACCTGCAATTACCTTTCCTTTCATCCTAGTTTCACATTTTGTAAAAAGGGTACTTTTTCTCCTGTCAAGTCATTTTCTTAGTCTTGCAATTTTCTATTTTTTATTTATTTATTTTTTTTGCCTTCTTGGACTTCAGGTTTGGAGCTGATTTAACTGCAGTTCACCTTGACCACAGGACAAAGAGAAAGTGAGTAATGCAAAAACTAGTGTTTGACATGAAATCCATAATCTGCCAAGTGGATCAAGTAACTCATACAGGCATCAATCACTCGAGAGTTATTGATGGCAATTGCATTGGTCTGTAGTGGAGGGAGAGAACAAACTAGTACATTTATGTGGGAAAAGTGCAAACATCCCCAGGAGGTGAAGATGAGGTGTATATTTAGCTTTCATGCAGTTTAACAATTACAGAGGTTGGATATGATGTTTCATCACTAATTACCTATACAGCATATATGAAAGTTCACCTTTACATGATTCACGAATGATTTTAAGATATTGAAAACTCAAACTGATTGATTGAAGACATTAGAAATCTTAAGGAAAACAAGTAGTACCGCTGGTGAATTTCATTCGTATCTAAGGAAAAATTAATTAAAAAAAACAAAGAAAAACAGTTATTCATGCGACAAGCTCTCATAAGTCACTTAGGAATGAAATTCTCCGTATGAGTGATTCGTGTATGAAGCCCATTCTCAGTCACGTACAATACCCATATTGTGCAATACTGCTTTTCACATGCACCAAATCCAACTATAGCAACTTAAAAAAGCCACCTCGTATGCCACTGAAGCTCTGCTCCGTCACATACATCTGCATTATTATGTTTCAAATTGAAATGGCTGTTGCTATTCTCTGGGCACGCAAACGCATCCCGGCTATGGCATGGCTATTTTCAGTAGTTGAATTCCATCTTGTTTCCTGATGAAGAGCTTTGTATGGACCATCTGCGCTCAGGGTCTGGACAAGCAAAACTCTGATTGCAAGGTGGATGGAGCACATATGCAGCCAGGGAAGAGGCACTCTGCTGGGGCTAAGTGGCACTTTAACACGCGGTTCATCCTGGGGGTCTGGCTGTCCCCCCAGACTGCAGGCGTAGCCACGATGCAAAAGATTGGCTTGTTGAAGTATACAGAGAGGCAAACAAACCAGAGAGATTAAAGCCTAGGGTGGTAAACAGGAAAGCGATTAAATGCTTCTAATGATGATCAAATCAAGAATGACTTTTTAAAGTGTTTGTCTTTGAAACACTGTGATTAAGCCTTAATTTCTGACCAAAGCGATGTGGGGAATGCTTGTCTTTAACTGACTGTGTGTTTATGTGTGTTGGGACAGATGGCGCCTGTGGGGGTGGTGAGTGATAAAGTACGTATCAACCCTGTAATGATAGTATTAGCTGGGAGAGCTGCAGGTGGCTCATCATGATGTTTACCCGCTAAACTGCTGACTTATGTCCCTGGGTTAAAAAAGACAGTGGTTATCTACTGGTGAGTGGGAGGTACTGTTGTTGTCTCTCTTTCTGTTGTCGTTCTCTCTCTGTCTCATTGTTTGTCTCCTTTCTCTTTTTCTATAGAGTGAAAAAGAGAACTATGAAGATCAAAAAAAAACAAAAAAACAGTCTGTTCATCTGTTTTTGTGACATGTTTCCACACTGTATTGATTTGACATAAAATGTGGACTTTCCATTGACCTTAGGGTGAGTAAATGGTGACATAAATGTTAAAATGGCTGCAGGAAGAATGCTTTCACCCATCCTAAAGTGGTAATCATGTTTAAGCATAGCATGTGAGCTAAGGGTTGTACAACTTCCGGTTTTCCAGAGTTGGCAGTTTTGTTATGAACGTTGAGTCAGTGTTGACTACTTGCTGATGATGTCATCAATAAATAAATAAACACAAGACGGGGGCTAGGGGTCCCACTGCGACACTCTCATGGCTAGTGACTTTTGCGCACTTGGCTTGGTGACTGTTTCATCAGTGAGGAAAGTATCAGCCTGACTGGGCAGCAGGTTTGGAGTCTATTAGCCTTTACACCCAGCTCTTCCTGCTGTTTCCTCGGGGCACAGGTTGTCACTGCTAAGTGGTGAAAATGACTTGACTATCCACCACACTACATCTACAGTCAGGTAGGGCTGTTGGCAGCGATAATCACGTGGCCAGTGATTTGTCACTGTCATGCTGAAAACGCTGACTCTGCGTGGTAAAGTCAACTAGTCAACTTATCGATGCAACCAATTCTGTGGAGGAGTAGGAATTATGCAGACAGCTATGGCAGAATTCTCAGATTACCTCTAGATTCACTGCACAAGGACTGTTTGAAGTCTAGGTGGAATTGAATGAACTAAAAACTCCATACACACTGAAGTGAGTCACACAGTACTGCAGCTGTAGTATAGTACAGTAACACTGCTCAGAACTGTCTGGAAACTAGCATCAGTTTTTTGTCTTTACATGCATTCAACTGCAACATCACTGCTCTGCCTGAACTAACACTACACTTTATTAGATGAAACAGGAGGAGGTCACAATATAGTATACTACAGTATACCATATGCTTAACCCTGATAGACCAAAGAATAGGGTAAAAATACACTTAAGCTAAAGTGTCCACTGCTCACCTGGCTCAGAGGCTTTGTCAGACATAAACGAATCAAATAATGTCGTGACAACCAAGGCAAACTGTGTGCAAACTAATTAAGACATCTCACTTTTATAACCTGTTGGTTTTTCGTACATTTGGCGCATGAGTTGTTAGCAACAAAGGGAATGATCCCATTTTTAAAGAGTGTTTTTATTCCTCCCATTTTCTACAGCACCACATTAATGGTTAGAGATTCACTGACACAACACTGCTAAAGGTTCAGTAAGTAATTCTTCCCACATGGTGAAATCCCCACACCGAGTTTGACTGTATGGGGTGTAGAAGACGACTAAAGGATCAAATTTAACGCTTCAATGTGACCGTGTGCTATTACTGCAAATAGACTGGGGGTCTTTAACCTGAATGATAAAAATCATTCCTTATGGATGTTAACACAGATCATAAACTGTGGCAGAGCCAGCACAATACCAGACAGACAGCACTGGAGCCATATGAGGACACTCGGTGGTTCAGTAAAGCCTGTGATAATTATAGACTCAAATCAAACATTTTTTTTATAATAATAACTAATAAATGGTTACATTTCACATACCCATTGGTTTTAAAGCAAAAGAAGTGGGAGGTACTACACTCTATACAACAAGTCCTATAACTTAGACGGTCATGATGATTTGCCTCGCCATCTATTTTAGTCCTTGGATCTTTTGCTGGACTAAGTCAAAAGTCAGCTCAGCATTGCACAGAGGTCATTAGAAATTTCACAAAGTTCAAATCTATTTCTCACCAACATACTGAAGTCGTGTCAGCTTTTTGGACAGTGTATCTGTAGTACAAACAGTTAGTGCCAAAATGAGCTCAATAGCATACTAGTTTGATTTCTTATATTACTATAACTTCTTTTTCATTTATTGCGTGTGGTTCCAGCATAGAGTCTCTTAGGACAATCTCTGACTCCAGTATACCTGACTCCAAGTATATTGTGGAAATTATCCAGTTAGTGTAGGCAATTTGCTCTAGAATACATGAGTGGGAGTCTATTAAAAGAAATGTCCAACCAATATTATTAGGGAGATAGAAGTGAGATACAGATTGGATTGGCCTATGTGTGAAAACCAGTGCCCGAGAAAGTAGATGCCGGAAGATACATTTACATAACCTGGGTGGAAAAATGGTAGAGCATGAGGTAGAAGGGGGTTGAGGGGGACAAGAATGGGAAGATTAAGTAATTATCCTTTCAAGCCTAATTTGAGGTGCTGTTTGAAATTAACCTATGCAAATGAAGTGGCTAAATCACACTGAGGACCACAGCGACTCAGACCCTACAAGAGCAAGATTGGTTTTCACATCTTATCACAAAACTATCAAATGCAAATGGTGAACTGCAGTGAAATGTCCATACAATGTGAGGAATACTCTCTATACCTCATCAACAGGACATACAGCCTGTCAGTGCAATATTTTTTAAAAGAAAGGCAGAACCAAAGCTTGGTTAATAGGCACTAGGGTGGTGACTGTTCATGTACTGTAACACAAACACTTTCGAAATGTAAATGATCATGTATTTATCAGGACCAACAGGTTAACACGCACCGGCTGCTCAGCACTAAGCAGCACACAGACATGGTAAATGATCATCTAATGAACACAGTGGAGCAGTAAAAAAAAAGTCTGTTGTGCTCCTACTATATGAGTAACAAGATTGTAACCTGCACACAAAATGTTTTTTTTTTTTTTTTTTATTCAGGCCAAGCTACCACACCAGCGATGTCATGACATTAAGTCTTTATCAGGTATTTATAGCTTGTACTCTGACCTGGCATACACACACAGACTCCTTCAAATTGATGTCAGGTATGACACCACGCCAAAACCAAAACATCATTACACTACAAAACCTGAAACACACATCTATACACTTCAAAACACTGCCAGCTCCTGTTGTAAATATATCTAGTAAGTGTTTGAATAAATCCTTATTAGGCCAACGGGTATCCCATAGGGCAAAATGTTTCATCGGTCCATACACAACTTTTGCTACCACTAAATAGACCCTAATAAATGTCCTATACAAAGATCAAACTCCTAAACAATATAATCAAACAAACTGTAACCTACTATACATGGCAAAAAATAAAAACAAAGTCAAGCAATGCAGCCATGAAAACCTGGCTGTCTCTGCAGATGAGGTACAGTGAATACTGATCATGTTTTGAGAATTAAAGGTAATGCTCTACAGAGACAAGAGACATGTAGTGTGGACAGCAGTCTTGAAGATGACATGCATAAAATGAACACTGAAGAGTAAGCTCTAACACTCACTGAAAACCAAGGACATGATGACATTCCAGTAAAATCACGCGAGTTCACCAGCAGCGGAGCACCAGACTATTTTCACATAACATCTCAGCACAATCCCTGTGCTGGCGCAGGCTCATGACTGTGACCTTGTGTAACAACCTACAACAATGGAGGATCCCCAGTGCGCATCTGTGCGAGTACCAGAAGAAAAAGGGAAGCGAGGCGCATGTGTTTAATTGGCGGAGATGAAATTAAAAGTGGTGATTTCCCTGTTGACTGCTCACTCTAAGCAGCTGCTTGCTTCTCTTTATAGTGAACATGTCATTATTTATTCCATGAAAGTTTTTTGTCATGCTCTCTCACCCCTCTGTATCCTTTTACTGTGCTCTGATTTGTTCCTTCTCTCTGCCTACACTTTTGACTTGCTCAAAATCAGAGTAAGTTAATTTATAAAGATCCACAAAAACACTGGAAATCGTCTTGGTGACATTTCCACAGGGACGTACTGTATTACTAGCAAAGATGCACATCACACAGGCATTACAGAACCTCTCATTCTGCACAAGATCAATCAAGCGATAGGCAGCACAAATCAATCGACAGTGTTGTATCACCGTGCATCCACGCAGCATGGCATCGCGCATGGCTGAATGGACATTATGAGGAGCTTGTTTAGGATCATCTTGTGATGTAATGCAAATTTATGATGGGTGTGAAAGCACTGAGGAAGTTATTACCTACATGGCTGACTTTGATGAACAGCTCACAGCGTCTGAGGCAAATACCAAAGTGGAGGATTGCATCCATGTGATTAAGATGATTAATTACTCTTTTAAATGCTTTTTTTTAAAACACCGTAAGCCTCGATCGCAAGAGGTGTGTGCAAAACATATGCCACTTGTTTGAAAGTGTTGTGAATTAAAGTGTGATGCCTGGCACAAGCATGGGGACCCCACATGTAATCAGTACAAATGTAGTGAAGCTGCACTGGAGTAAGGCAAAGAAGGAGCTGGCTGCAAATAAAGCTCAAGTAAACTCTTTAAATCCTTATTAAAGAAAAACAATAAACACTATGAAATCGTCAAAAAATATATCACTGAAAACTGTGCTGCCTGGCATGGAAAAACATGTTGTCATGCCTCTCTTTGAATCTCTACCAAAAGAATGTTTGAACCAATATTCACTTATGTGAAAACCACCAATTTGTGTCAGTACTCTGCAATGATTCCCAAGGACATTTCCAGAGACAGGCCAAAACATATGCTGATGTGACATCACATGGCGACAAATCCACTTAAAGATAAACTCTTAAAAACACTCTGAGAAATAAAAGTCACCTTTAGAGAGGGGGAAATACTGAGTGAATGAAATGAAAGCAATTTTTCTCCTTTTGAAATGTAAATGCAAAGCGATTTGCTGAATACCTTTGAAGAAATCATATTATTAAGAATCAGGTGTCGCTATGCAGCCAACACTGATATGAAGTTCATAACCTTAAATGAAATATAGTTCTTCTTCTTGCAATTTCTTCACCTTTTTCACTTCTTAAGTGGAGAGCAGGCTTTGTGTGAAAAGGTCATGGCTTTCACGGTGCTCAAACACACCTGCTGACAGGCGAATGTCATCACTTTCCTTTAAACTTGGTAATGATTCTTTTTACAAACCTACATGCACTTAAACATGTCTGTGTGGTGCTTTGTTCTGTTTATCCACATCTGCACAGTATGCCAACTAAATACTACATGAACTCCAATACATAGTTACCTATTATTTTGAGAAGGTGATGTATGTGCTGAAGAAATTTTGTTTGGTCCTCATCAGCCTAGAAGATGTGGAAGGTATTCTATGTCTGTTCTGCTATGCTGCTAGTATGGATTTAAAGGTGCAGCGTGTGAGATTTAGTGAGATCACAGCGATTACCGTAAATGTAGGAAAACCTGCGCACTAGGAAAACAAGTGACTTCACCATGAAACAGCTAGGTTTCCCAGCACTGGCCATGTTCTACCTAAAGCTTTCTGACAAAAACTTGCATTTAGGTTAACTTTACATGTTAGGCTAAATTACCTGTCCAACAGAAAACAGGCAACTTGGGCGTCATTCTGGAAACACCTGTCCCTCATCAAGGACATTCATCTGGGAAAGGCTACACCATTGTTTATTCTTGTCCTGTGCCATTGCCTGTCACGTCTCTTCATATCTTTGCTTCTTAAATGACGGGGATTCACACTGTGTTCCTTTTTAATGTGTTAAAGTATAGTTTTTAAACTCACAACAGTGTTTCCTGTTCTTTGTCTTCCACACATCCCCAAAATATTATTCCAAATCCAAGCTACTACTTCAATGTGAAAACACAAAATTCACACTCTGGAGCCCGTACGTGGTTTGTCAGTTCTGGGATACTGTTAAAACAAAACAAAACATGGCAGCTCAACATGGCAGCCTCCATGACAATGGACCTGCTCCTGGATACTGCACCTTTAAAAAGAAAAAGCTTTGTTCTTTTGTGTGCATATATAAGGTTGACATCTACAACATAGAAGATAACTTTAAAAAGGCACATGCTTACTATAAAAACCAACTTAGCAACTGGTGTCAGAAATTTCTCTTTCCTAGCCCACCAGTGTTCAGATTCCCACTGTGATTTTATGTCATAAAACTTATTCTGAGATGAAACTAGAGCAGATTGGATGACTTATTCTGCTTGTTCAGAGCAAAACAAGGTTTCACAATTCACTTATCTGTGACTCAGGGGTACTCAAGTGTTGTCTTACTCTAGTCTGATGAATGAGGATATCACAGTGGTTGTTTGTTCTTTGGCAGTGTTTTGGAGAAAGTAACCATGAGCTTGTGTCAGGCAGTTATGTCATGACAGTTGTGAGGGAGCTTGTCGGTTTATTGACTTTGGGATACACATGCTGCTCTGATACACACTTTTGAGGCGCTAGCATGAGTTGTTGAAATTCACCTTAAGTGCAGATGTGGATTAGAATATATCACATTTAAGATACATATTTTCTCTGTAATTAACTAGAGGGCACTACATTACATCCAAACAGGTTAGTTACTGACAAAAAGCAAACCAAATAGCCAGTGATTCGCCACAGGACATGAGGTGGAATAGATTACTATCCATATTTAAGGTCTTTTCACACCAAGAGCACACCACATACACATGTTCACACTAAAGCGACGCAAATATGGAATGTGAAGTTCTAAAAAAGTCATGTTATAAAAAATAAAGTCCACAAAGTGATGGCAACCTGGCGCTGGTTATGCTAAATGCCAGGAGTCAAAAAAGAAAATGTGGATGCAAGCTACTGAAAAAAAAAAACTTCACTGCTTAGTGCAGGGTTTGAAACTACTGTGGACATTTTTGGACTGACCTCAGGTCGTCTGTGGAACAATTTAACCTTGTAAAGCCTGACACATCAAAAAATAGCCAGAACATTCTAATTTTTGCAACTGAGATGTTTATTAAACCTTTTAACCAAATCCACAATATAATTCATGATTCAAAATTCAAGATTCACGATTTTTGTTGGCCATATATGCATAGACAGACAGTCCAGGCATATTGGAATAGAGGTGCCATATTGTTTAGATTATTTTTATTTCTTTTGTATCACATTTGATACATGGGGCATTTTTGGTGATTTTTTTTGCTCAGAAACCTTGCGTATCAAATATGATACAAATGGTTTTATAGGGTTAAGGACCTGTTGTTGCTGCTGCCGCACTTAAGAATAATCACCTTTATTTGGCCAAGTACAGTATGTTACACCCAAGGAATTTGTTTCCGGTACAAAACCGAGGCAGCCATCTGCGGTGCCAACTCACACCGATGGCTCTAACCATCGGGGGCAACTTGGGGGTTCAGTGTCTTGCCCAAGGACACTTCAACATGTGGACTGGAGGCACCAAGATTCGAACCTCCAACCCTCCGATTAGGGAGACAACTGCTCTAGCCACTGAACCACAGTCGCCTGAGGTTAAATATATGCACTGAATACCATAATAAATAAATCAGCTAGGTTTAGCTGACCAGTGCTTCATGTGCTTATGGTAACAATGTTGCAATGTTCCAGCAAAATGCATCGTGATTGGTCCCATGTGTTTGGTAACACAACTGAACTTGCTAAAGCCTACTAAAGACTAAGTAGGTTGATCAAAATCAGGAGCTTAAAGTTACTGCCTAGCTATAAGCATACTGAGATCTTTCAAAGGATAAAGAAAGTTACTACTGTGTTTTGAAACAGTGGAACATGAATGATGAATTGTGACCTACTATTGTTGCACTTAATCCAACGGGTTTATCACATTCACTTCTAGTGGAAATCATTAATGTCTTGACATAGACCATTTATAAAACATAATACCGAGCTACAGAAATGCTGCAACCCTGATGCATTCACAAACCTGCCTATCCTAGTAAATCAAGGCTCCCTTAAATCCCGGTTTAACTCCCAGATTTACAATATACCCTCCTAAATGTCAACGCCACAAGTATTGTTCTTATAATTTAAACATACAAATCAGAGCTGCTTTGTTGTGACCTCCATTCCAGCTTTTCCTCTCCATTTTTTATACTGGCCCTGTACTGTTCCAGCCCATTTTTATTTTGCTTGTCTTGGAGCAGAGGTGTTGTTTTTTCAAGGAAGAGCAGTGTGTGCTGTAGCCTGCTGAGCCCAGGCAGTTGGTTAGGTACACCATGTGCTTGCTGAGCACCACTGCCGTCTGGAATGGATGCTAGCAGTTATCACTCAACAGCCGATTTGCTTCAGTGAGTCTTTCTTTACTTCCTTGTCACTTATTCTATGTCTTTGCATATCAGCTACTGTAAATAATGAGGCAAAGGAAAGACTAGAAACAGTGTGTACTAAATTAGTTCTTTCTGGGTGCTCCTTAGCTGCTAACATCAAATTGAAGACAAACAAACTTCTGAGCAGTACCTCAAAGCACCTCACTAGTCTGGAATCTTATGAACATTCATGAAGTTTGTTCTTGCGATTGCTCCAGTGCAAGGCAACGTAATAAAAGCATTCCAGCTTGTAAAAATCAAACATGTGGGCTTTAAATATGCAACTGAACATCATACTGAAAGGTATAAGGGAACGTCTGCTCGCCTTTATCACTAATGGGCCCCAAACTGCAGCGCTTAGGCTGAATATGAATGTACCTCCGGTGAATTATTAATGTTGTGGCGCGCTTCGTATTCTGCCTGGCACTTCCAGGGGTGATCCACCTCCCACGCGGATTGGAAGCTGTCACCCATAATTGGAGAAATCACGACAGCACGGAGTTAAGTGCTCCACAGTCCCCGGGTGAAGAATCTGACAGTACACACTGCAGCACCAAGAGGTGGGAACATTTTTCTTTATGGGGTTTTATTCTGGTTTTTCTTTCTACATCTTTCCCGATATTTTCTCTTTCCTTTTCCACATATTTAAGGTTTTTTTACAGTCTATTTTACTCTGCACTCTTTAGTTGATCATAAAATCTTAATTTTTTTTTTAACAGTCACATTTAGTAGACAATAAATCAGGAAATTTGAATTGTCGGTCACATAATACTAACAGTCAGTTCTCAGAAGACAATGTCAAGTCAGTGATCACAGATCAGCATAAGCTGCAGTGACTCGTCAGCACCTCTGACCCTAACCACCACCCATGAATTCCACTGAACATATTCTGCAAGCCGTGTGAGTTGAACCGCATCTGATGAAAAACATGGCAGGAGGCACCATTCATAAAGACTCCGTGGTACATTTTTCTGACAGAGTGACAACTCTGTGCAAAGCA
>NW_018127992.1:392255-425704 GCF_001952655.1 Monopterus albus
GACCAAGGACAGAGGGCAAGTTGTTGGCATGGCGAGGAGTTTTGGTGGTCCTACTGCCCTGGAACAAATGGTTCTCTCATTTTTTTTGACAGGACTGCAGCGTTTCATCCTGGATCAACCACGGCATCCATGATCCATAGTCACATTCTGGCAGATTCATCTCAACCATGGCCATTTGAGGCCTGTCTGTCAAAGAAAACACTGGTGATTGGAAAAGATGAGGCTTATGTTGACAGCACAGGCCAGAGCAGGTCATGTGTGAACTGGTGACAAGTTCAAAAGATGAAATCCATCAGGGTCTCGTCTGGGAACAAAGAAGCGGGGCTCTCAAAGCAATAAGTGAGCCTTGATGCGGTGAGGGTTGTCTAAATTTGATAAGAATCCAAAACTGGGGCACAGATTTTGGTTCTGCCTCACAGGAGTACACACTTTTGTCAAGAGGAATCCTGTGCAGTCTGTTTTTAGCTTCCCAATTGGAACTTAATCACTGTAATCCATTCATCGGATTATGATGCTACAACCATGTGACAAACCATCTGGGTGAGAAGGTGCCTTTGTGTTAAAGTTCACCTTTCATTCATTGTAAATCTATTTCACTTCTTTCCACATATTTACTTACATTTATTCATATCAATTCCCATTTTAGCCATATTTTTGGATTTAGCTGGACTTGTTTTTAATGAATGCAAATAACACAGCACATCTGTATGTACCATTTACTTATGGTGCAAATATCCTAAAGGCAAACAAAGCATTTCCTCATTTATTTTAAGAAACTATGCAGTATTGGAACAAACCTTGAAGATAAAATGATACACTGTCTCTAAAATGCAAATTTAATGAACATGAGAGGAAATGAGTTAAAGTGTCAGTTCAGCCAGAAAAACAATGAGAATATATAGCATACAACTATAAGAACAACTTAATGATGTGGGGAAATGTAAGCAGGCCAGGGAAAAGATGTTTGCATTTCCACCGTATGTCACAGACTCATTTTGGCTGCAGTTGATGATTATTATTGTAAAAAATTACAGTCATAAAATGTTTAGCCAACGACAGTCTTCAAATACTGCAGTATATCTCCATCTAATTTAGGCTATGAACATATCGTCTCTATCATATGTTGGCTAAAAGCAAGCCTCTTAGCATTACTGTGACCAATTTTTGAGCAGCTGTTCCCCCGCCCCCATTCACTGTTTGTTAATGCACCCAAATATTTTTCATGTGCAAAGCTTACACTACTGTGGCATCTATGGTGTGACCAGGTAGATTCGCTCAAAACTCTCCACAAACTGCTCCATCTCAAGCTACACTGAAACGAAGTTGGCCAAACACTGACATACTCTCCCTGATGTTCTGGGAATCGCCCGCATATGATGCTGTTCTCCCTGAACTGAGCTCTTGCAGAGTGGGCATTCAGAAAATGTAAATATATAAGTGAGATCACTTAGCACAATATCTCTTCATCGTTTAATTTACAGGCACAACAGAAACCAGTCGATCTGGTTCTTATTCACCACCTAAAGCACCCGAATTTGCAATAAGTCACATTTGCAACTTATAGCCTCGGTTAGTAGAGCAGACATGGAGCACTTGAAGGAAGCATTATACCACATATGCTTTACCCCACACTTTTCAGATGATGAGATACAGAATAATAATTGAGCCTTTATGTGAAATGCATCTTTCTTTTCAAAGGTTGTGTTTAAATAGGGTCGTTAACTACTATATGTCCGCATTTTAAAGGTCATGTAGAGGGTGCTGTATGAAAACTCTAATCTGGTGATTTTTCCTATGTGTGTAACAAAGTGAACTGAAATTTTGAGCCAAGAAAATCTTTTCTAAACCCTGTCGGATAACTTTTTAATGACAATTTTTTTTACAATAATTATCTATATCATGCTCCACTACATCAACTAGAGTTAGTTCCCATGCATCTGTGACCTACTGTAGGGCCTCCCTCTTCTCCTTCTCCACCCTTCTCTAATAGATTCAAATGAATTCATCTTCACCAAAAGCAATTGACAGAGTTAAGTTATTTGTGCTGGGCCGACCCCCCGTTCCCATCTCCGTACAAATTTAATTTCAATTTAAGAAGCAAACTCACTATTATTGCATATCTATCAAAACATTGACACTAGTCTGAATAGTCCGAGTGAGGGAGGCTGTGGCACGTAGTTTATGATGGTTGGTTCCCTGAAGAAAATCAGATCAAGCATTGTTAGTTTCCCACCCACACCTTGGGTTTAGAGCTGAATAGTATTAATTCTTTCAAACTGCTGTGACAACAAAGGCCTGGCAAGAGCGGTCTGAGCCTATATTTATGCCATTCTTCTCTATTGTACAGTGGTGTGGAGCCGTTATTTTTTCTTTAGCCAAGTGACAATCAGTTCTCTATATCCTGCATTGTCGACATATGTGAATCACTATAAATATATAAATATAAATGACCTTGTTTGTTTCGTCATTTGTCTTTTCACAGGACGAAAGTAGGAGCCTTTTTATAATAGGCGGAACAATAAAGGTTTGGTAGGCAGAAAATTAAACCATCAAAATGCATGAAAGAAACAAGAGGGGCAAACAATAATTACAGCGGTGATCTAAGTGTGGCAGGAAAAGTTGGAAATGGAAAATTTGAAAATGAGAATGAGGCCACAGTAAAGAGAGGGACCTGGTGGCACCGAGGTTCCGGGCCAGAGTGGTCCTCAGCTCAGGGTCAGCAACACCACGGATTCGATCGTGCTGTGGAGTGAGGCTTTGCAAGAGTTTGGGGGAGACCTTAAGAGGAGGTGTAGGGCTGCTAGAGGTTGCAGATTTCTTTTTTCTTGGCTAGAGTGCAAATAAAGATGCTGGAATTGCCCAGATGCCTGTTTGTCAGCATTTTTTGACTTTCTGGCAGTGTTAGATGAAGAATGACTTGAAAGAGAAAGAAGAAGGTGAATACATAAAAGAGGGAGAGTGAAGAGTGAAACATCAGCAGTGCTTTTGATTCACCTATTGATCTTGGCAGACTGACACTCCCTCTCATCCTTGACAGTTACTTGTCCCCTCCCAAATGTAATCCAGTTTTTGCCCATGTCAGCAGAAAGGGAGGGAAACATGGCTTTGGGTTGATGATGAGTCACGCTACCCTGGGTTACATGATATGCTTTGCTGGTATGAAGTTGAATTAAGTATTGAGTAAATTGCTAATCTTTATTAGTTTCCTGTAACATGACTAGTAGGACATTTTGGGAAATATGCTTATTTTCTTAGATGAGAAGATTGATATTACTCTCATTCACTTCAGCACCGCAACCAGGAGGTGACAGCCTAGCTTAGCGTAAAATCTGGAAGCAGGAAGAAACAACAGGCTTGGTTTTCTACAAAAATAATAAAACAGTTTAATTAATATACAAAAAAAGTAAAAACTAGAATTTGTATTGAGAGGAGTTATATGTGAGCTTTAGAGGTAAAATTCTATCTTGAAAGTTGAACAAAGTCAAGCTAGCTGTTTTTATTTTATTTTATTTACCAGTAAGACAAAGCCAGGGTAGTTGTTTCCCTTTGCTTCTTTTTTTTTTTTGGATAAGCTAAGCTAGCATGACAGTGATATCATACTTTAATAGAACTATCAGCAAGAGACACAAAATGCATTTCTCATTTGTCAAATTATTTTTAAATTAAAGAAAAAATAAGAACAAAAAAGATGCAATGAATATTGATGTTTCTCAGAAAAATGAATGAATGAAAAAATAATAATTCATTTTGATATGTAAATCGTTGTTAAATGTACTAAATACTTGCTCAATGAACCATTTCCATCTCAATTAGAGTCACCAGCACCCCCCTGAGGTCCAAATGCCCAGCCTAACTGAAACGCTCTTATGATTATGAAATGTCCATGGAACTCCTAGTTTAAATGGCGCAATTTTTGCTCTGTTTTGATCCGTCAAGCCATTTGTAAAATGTGAGGAAGGAATTAGTGTTGTCTCAGTGGGCCACTGGAGCACAGGACTGGATCTCATCCACCAACGACTACTGTAAAAACACTCTTGGAACCCCTTAATATACTTAAAGGGTCCCAAGATTCCAAGATGCATCCTGACTCATTTCGAATATTGCATTACATTTTTATACTCATACATCTCCTGGACTCCGTACCTTTCTCTGCTTTGTACTGTCTAACAAATCAGCAAAAATATTTAAAAAAAATATTTGTAACAATATTACCCTTCAGGCTGTTCATTCCCTTGCCACTAGTTTATTTAAAATAAATTTGAGTTTGCACTAGACAGAGTCAAAGTAAATGTGAACTGGATCGAGAACCTGGTTAAAATTTGATCAAAGTCCCAGAAGTGGCAGTGCCTGTTCTATAGTCAGCACTGTTGTTGGTTAGAAACCTAATGCACTATGTATAATGTGTCATGTATATACACCTAAAATAAAATGGACATTATGGTCTGGTGCTTACAAGTGTGAGAATGGCCTAAACCAGCTGCTAATAGCGCATGCTCTGCAAAGCTAATGGTTGAATGGACTCTTTAATGGGATTTCTCTAACTGCTATCTAGTGTCTTTTATTCCTGCTCAAACGGAGCCGAATCACACTGTACACTACCTGCAACATACAAAACTACTTTAATTTGATTATTAATTTCCCAAAACTCATGATAAACATTTTTTATACATGAAGCATAGGTTTTTGCTAACCAAAAAATAAATAAATAAAAGTGATCAATTGGAATAAATCTTTAATCTTCATTCCTCATCATAAAACCTGAGACAGTTCACAATGGTGTAGACTCAGGGCACATGTTGCTTAGCCCCCGCATGTTCAGATATTGCCGCACTGACTAAGAAGCTCAGCTCTTCTTTGGGTTTGCACAGAAAAGATGCTCAGAGTAAACCCATAAGAGCACTTGCCATTTAAAGGTTCACACAAATAGCCACTGGAGTCTCATATAAAAGGAATAAAGAAAGAAATCTTGATCGTGATATGCAAAGCACTGGACTCAATGTCAGTATTAGATCTGTAATTTCAGCTTTACAGTCCGATCAAAGTATTGATCGTGCACATTCATCCTCCCGATGGGTAGGAACGTATTGATTATGGTGGCTATGCCTTCTTTTGTCTGGTTTTTACATTAGAATACTATTGGCCAGTTTGGCATAGCACAAGAGAAAGACTAAATTATTGATTTTATTTATCTATAGATGGGGATGTTTCCCAGAATCAGTGACGTTTCATCTACTGCCACCATGAGGCCAAAATTCTGATATGTCCAATACTTTGGTTAATGTCCATATACTTATTAACTTTTGAATTTATTGTAGCCTAAGTACTTGGTACCAATTATTAAAAGTTAGCTTGCTAACACACAGAACTACAGTAATGGGGTAAACATACTGTAGTACCTGGTTAGCACCAGCATGCAGCAGCATTTCCAGTGTGAGCATGTTAGCGTAGAGATGTTTGCATTTCTCTCTACTTCACCAAACCCCGAGCAGGGCTGTGGAAGATTTAATGCTGGTAGTCCGGATATTTTGTAACATGCTTTAAACATTTCTCAGGGAAACTGCAAATCAAATCAGTTATTAAACCAACCTGAGAGAAATATGTACTCAAAAGAAGCAGCAATCTTTCCAAAATATTCAGTCTACGTTGATAGGTAATAAGTTAAAAAAAGAAAGAGAATCAGTAAATTATGTCAATATCACAACCATCCTGTCTTACAGATAAATGTAAAAGAATTTGCTCGCAATATTTAACATCCTACTTTTTTCTGCTACAGCTTTGTGATTACCTCACACTCTTGGGGAAAATGGAAATAAATAGATTTGAGGGAAATTGTTATTAGCTCCTTAGGTAAGGAACAGATAATCAAATCAGAAGATGATAAAATGTGTTTGGGTTCAGGGATTTATAAAGAGAGTTAATTACACCTGGGACAAAACCCCATTATGGTTATTTATAATGCAGAACTCATTGTGTTAGTATTCCTCATGCTTTTCTGCTTCCCATGAATAGAACCTAAATTTATTAGCCAAGAAAAGACACAAGTGAACATATGAAAATGTACTTTCCCCACTTTAGCAATTCAAAACAGGCTTACAGGCGACAGAAGACCGGAGACCACATCCCCTTTACCTGTTTTTATTCTGCATTTATTATTTTTAAGCATCGAGTAATGAAGTGCAGCTTGATTAAAAACGGACATTTTAGCAAACAGAGTTCTTGGCGCTTCCCCCTGAGAACCATTTTAATTATAAAAGCATGCAAACATGAAACATGTCTTAATGTTGTTGGCCTGTACACAGGGGAAGGGGCTTGTGTAATTTAATTCTTGGATCAATAAGTCATTGAGAATGTTCTATAACAGATATTTCCCCCGGAGGTGTACATTAAAACTGTAAGCTGTGATTTAGTGTTGGGGCGCTGTGCACCCACAGTTCCTCTTTCGTCACCTTTCAACATCAATTTTGATCCCAACGATTTGGATTTTTTTTCTCCAACTATCAAACGCTCTCCATGCTTCAAAGGACCTCCATTTCCTGTTGGTTCTTTGTTTGCAAATGTGTGTGTGACAGTTTTCATACTCTAACCAATGTGTGTGTCTCTTTGCATATTAGTTTTAAATAGCAGAGATAGCACACCGTGTTAATATTCACCTCGGCCACTTTCTCAACACAGGTCTTTAACCGTCAAAACAAACCGTTTCAAATGTCATATGACATGATACAGCCGTAAGAATTTATTTTGTTTGTGAGTAAAAGAGACTGAAGAAAAAATGCTCAACAGTATTTCCTCCAACAGCTGGTGTGGATTAATCTCCATCCTCACAAGACTGGAGAAGGCATAAAGTTTCAAAATCAAAGTCTTGCAGGTGCAGAATTGAATCTTAAATGTAAATTGATTTGGAGATCAAACATTCTCCAGCCCCTCTATCATTTTAATCAGG
The DNA here is from genome assembly GCF_001952655.1 of Monopterus albus. NCBI lineage: Eukaryota > Metazoa > Chordata > Actinopteri > Synbranchiformes > Synbranchidae > Monopterus > Monopterus albus. Next base: position 399,196 of record NW_018127992.1, read on the forward strand.
AAAAGTCGAGACACTGGCAGAGTAGAGAGGTGCTTGAAATTCTGAATTCACCAAATGCATCTTCCAAACTTGATTAAGGGTGTGTGTGTGTGTGTGTGTGTGTGTGTGTGTGTGTGTGTGTGTGTGGAGGAGGTGGGCTCGGCTGCTGGTGTCACACTCTTAGGACAGGTTGGAGAGTGTGATAGCTATAGTGTTCTGCATGCTCTGTGGTAATTTTAGACATCGGCGGCCTGGATGAGGGCAGCAAAGTTAAGTGCGATATACTGTTGTGGGTAATTGTCAGAATCAATTGAGCAGGTAGAAATGATAGTGGAGCTATGCTGACCTTCTAACACTTAGTGCAGATGGCTTCAGAAAGAAGGCAGTGCAGATGCAGGGAAGCAAATAAGAGCCATAAAGACTGAATCTTACAAGCAGCAAAACTACCTAATAGAGAAATGTAACCAGTAATCACAGCCCTGATGAAAAGATGCAAGCTGATACACTTCTACTAATAATTAGGATCAAAACTGTAACATTTGGGCTGTGATATATACAGGAAGGGACTTCACACAGTTGTTCCTGAAAGGAGGCAGAGCTCCTTTGGTCTTCTGAGAATGTCTCATCTTCTGCTGCAAATCTCCGTTGCCCATCTCATGTTCTCTCGCCCCTTGTGCATTCTTTCCTCTTTTCTTTTCCTTTTCTCAACACCGTACACATCTGCTCTGTTCTCGCTCAGCTCACTATAACAAGTTGAATGGAATAACGGCGCAGGAGAGTCAAAAGTGTTTCCACGCTGGAGCTTGGCCTCTCATCCATGATCCCACCGGCTAATTACCCCTACGCAGCCAGCAGCACTATACCCCCCCTTACCCAAGAAAAGATTAAACACTTGGGAATGACCTGCCCTAGATTTTATGCTACATTGAACTCTTAACAAATTAGAGAAGGGTCATCTATGGAGAGCTAATTGCAAGAAGCATATGGTTTATTAACTCATAATCAAGATTAAATCACACATTTCCAACTTAGGTCGACATGTAGCTTCCATCATCTTGTTTGATCCCCTTGCATCACCCTCATCTTACATGCATATAGTCTGCTTTTGGTATGGATTGCAACTTAAACCATAGTGCAGAAGCATGCATAAATACAGAAACTTACACAATTTAGCCTTTAGACTAGTGTAAAAACAGCCTGTCAAAGACTAATGAGAAAAAAACGAGAGCAGAAATATAACCTCTATAGCTGCGGGTGGGCCTCAGGGGGCAATGCCCACCCAAACAGACTTCTGGGCCCATTCACTGACCTTCCAGACATTTCTTAAATGCATTTTATATGTAATGTTTTATAGTAAAAGATATAAAACAATTAAAACTAAAACATCTGAAAGAGCAAAAGGCAGTAACAGTAGAAGGGTGCCAGCTAATGATTATGTCAAAGAGGTCAGTCTGAGGACCCCATTAGGTGGGGGCAGGAGTGCGTACCAGTGTACGTGAAGATGGCTACTTGTGTTACCCACAAAAAAGCTGTTTCCCCTTAGTAACTTAAGGTGAATCTAACTTTATCCTAGCCCTGACCACTGATGGGGACGCTAAGGAAAACAATGTTTAAGAGGGGAGAAACTTCTGGACAGGGGAAAACATGTCGGCATAACAACGGCGTTTACGGACAATTTCTTGCATTTTTAATAAATACATCCATCCATTTTCCTCCGCTTATCCGGAACCGGGTCGTGGGGGCAGCAGTCTAAGCAAAGATGCCCAGACTTCCCTCTCTCCAGACACTTCCTCCAGCTACTCCAGCGTGTCCTGGGTCTTCCCCGGGGCCTCCTCCCGGTGGGACATGCCCGGAACACCTCCCTAGGAAGTCTCCCCCAGGAGGCATCCGAAACAGATGCCCAAGCCACCTCAGCTGGCTCCTCTCGATGTGGAGGAGCAGCGGTTCTACTCTGAGCTCCTCCCGGGTGACCGAGCTCCTCACCCTATCTCTAAGGGTGCGCCCGGCCACCCTGCGGAGAAAGCTCATTTCGGCCACCTGTATCTTCGGTCATGACCCAAAGTTCATGACCATAGGTGAGAGTCGGAACGTAGATCAACCAGTAAATCGAGAGCTTCGCCTTACAGCTCAGTTACTTCTTCACCACGACGAATAAATACAGGTTTGCAATAATTAATTTAATTTCCTTACTCAGTGGCCATAGCTTATTTAATGCTTGGGTTCTATGTTAGCAGTGTACGTATTAAAGCAGAAAGATTTAGGAACTGTATAGCTAAAATACACACAAATATTTATTTATCGCAAGTCACATCATCATTGCAATATTGAACAGTGTTATTGCAGATTTTCCTTATATCGGCCAGGCCTATATCAGTGCTAGATTAGTGAAAGGTCGGTGGAATTACGATCTGAAATCTGCAGCACCTGTGGTGCAAAAGCCAAATTAGTACTTGTTTTAGACAGACTCTCTGCTTATTAATGGCCTTAAGTGGCTGATGCACGCTGTATGTCTGTTGCCACTGTACTGTGACTCATGTTAGAAACCACTGTTTATTGAAATCATAGGTTTATAATAATAGCCGTGCCTGCCCACTGAAACTGAGGGGGCCGGCTTTCAATTTGCATGAAACAACGGGTGACAAATCAAGGGAAAAACCAGTCTAAAGGAGTGATCTCTTCGAGGATGACAGTGCATGGATCCACAGGGCACAAGGGGTCACTGAATGGTTTGATAAAATGATGTGAATCATATACTACAGAGTCACCAGATCTCAACACAGTTGCGCACCTATGGGAGATGTTGGAGCGACGTGTTAGACAACGTCTCCACCACCATCATCAAAACACCACATGAGGGAATATTTTTTGGAAGAATAGTGTTCATCCCTCCACTGGAGTTCAGAGACTTGGAGAATCAAAGTGCAGTGAAGCTGCTCTGCTCTGGCCCTGGCCCAACACAGCTTACTGAGACACTTTGTTGGCTTTCCGATAATTGGTCACTCGTCTGTACATCTAATAAACTGTCATCTGACGCCTTTGTCATCTTCCATTCAACAAAACAAGGAATGAATCAATCATATGTTTTAAATCTCTTACGATTCTCCGTGGTTTAGCTAATCATTTCACAAAGATGATTTTTAAAAAGACTGCTGACAAAATGAATAGATGAGCAATTATGGGTTTCATGGGAATGGCAGATGGAAGCGGAATCAAAGTGACTAAACTGTAAGAGCTCAGCAGAATTTATGAGGGAGAGAGGAAAAAAAAAACATTGCAAATGTGCCAGAACCACAGAGAGTTTCTGTTTTAAGTCGTCTGCTGTACAGTAAACACAACTGATTCATTGTGTCAACTATGGACTGTTACATTTCTCTGCATAAAGAAAAAAACAATCTATTTCTCTAGGAACATCAAAAATGTACCATAGGAATTACACAAAAGATGTTATTTTACTTACAAAGTCAAGAAGTTGCAATAAGTTAAAAATGTTCTAGTTGCTCTTTCTGGATAAACCTAAGAACGAGGTTCACAGTCATACGATAGCATCGATTCCCACCCTGCATGAGGTGTACCGGTGAAGCTATCAATAGCCAAAGCAAAGGCCTCACATCACTGAGCACCATGTGACCCTTCTGACACATTCATACTTATCAGTTTCACAGTTTTGAGCTTGACCTCTTTTTGAAAAACACAATTCTGATACTCAAAAAGCCTTGCCATTCACACTGGCCTTTAAGTGGCCTTTCACTCCTTTTTCTTCTTCCCTTTAGAGAACAGTCACAAATAAGCTCAACTGAGTGGCGACGATATAGCTCTGTGTTTGAGTGTGTCTTCGGGAGAGTGTTTGTGTGGTTCATGATGCCGTGAGAATGTGAAGAGGTAAGGGATGAGGTCGTCCAAAATAAAGTGAGAGAAAGACAAGCTGGAGGATGAAGATCCCCCGCCAATAAACCTGACATTTCTCCTCTCTGCGCTCCAATATCTCACTAATAACAATTAACCCAGTAATTGTTTGGCTAATAATGATTAAATATCTGGTGCGATGCCAGCAAAGCACTCTCCACTGCAGCTTGTGCACCCTCACCTCTAATAGTGTAGATACCAAGAGGGGAATGTTGGTTTAATGAAATGCATTGAAGTTGATCTTGTTTTCATGCAGTTGCAGCCGCAAACACATTCATCCACACACCTGCTATACTCACCTGACCTCAGTGTGTATCCACAGCTCTGATATTTATTTGCCTGTAGGCAGGTGCTCGTCAAACTTTCCTGAATCAAAAGGGGCGACAAGCTGAGAGGGTTTCAGACAGGAGAAGAATGGCACTGTCGTCTTAGCTGGAACACAGCGCTTTTAAAGTACTTGCCCTGTGATAAACAGACAATAACCCCAGATAAAGTGATTCAGATTCATCTTTATCGCCTCTTTATCACCTCTCCCTGCCTCTGCTGGCGATTCAAAAGGGACAGGTGAGCATGCTATTGCTGCTTCACTAGGTCCTAACCCGCGGTTCCAGCTGTGACAATATTGCCGCCACCCGCCCACCACCCCACCCCAGCCCGCACTTCACTCCACTCCTGTGGCAGAACCGTCAGGTCCTTGTTGCTAGGCAACCACTGTCTTAAGATTTTCCCAGCAGAGTTTTAAAGGTAATAAAACAATGCCCCAAGACAAACAGCAACTGAAACCAGGAAAGCCTTAGGGAGAGAGAGAGAGAGGAGAGGAAGAGAGTGAGAAAGAAAGAAAGAGGGCCTAGCTCATCCAAAACTCTTTTTTGGTTTTAAATTAAAAGTAAATGTTATTAATAGCAGCCAACTCGGTTCAGATTTAGTTAAGATAAGTATAATTCATTCCACACATGCTACAGTTACACCTTCTAAAATCTTATCACACAGTGACTGAGCATCCAAGCTGAGAAACAGCTGTCTTCTTCAAGGTTACTGAGCCCCAAGGTTATGCAAACATATGGTGATGCATTACTTCAATCTCCGTCTATTGATACATAACCATATTTGCTTCGATAACAGTGTTAGGATGTCTGCATGGGAGCTTTGATTGACATCTGTCAGTCAGATTTTCTATACGTTCCCAGGCGACCTTGCAGAAGATGGGCAGCCTTTTATTCACCTGGGATGGCTCGGTTCCTGCAGCTTGGGGCTTAGAAATAAATATGAGCAAAGCTTCTGTATGCACACACAAACAAACCAATTTGTCAGGCAGAGTTTGATTGGAAAGAGATGCTTTTTTTTTCTCATCTCTTCCGTCTACACAAGACTCCCGGTGAAATTAATACAACAGAAACAAAACATTTGGAGTCTGAACACAGATCCATTGGCACACTGTATTATGGCGAGGCATCAGGGAGATGAAAACTTTTGTTTTATTCCATTTGCTGTTTTCCTTTCTCCCCATCCAAGTACTTGTAGGAGATGCAACATCAAAGGCGAGCTCTTACTAATACAAGCGATAAACTTCTCCCTTTCCCATTTTAACAACTGAACAGTATAAGGTGTTACTGATTCCAAATCTTGTTAAAAGGAAAATCAGGGTAAAAAAAGGCTCTCTCAATACCAAGCAACACTACTCCAAAGTAATCATCAGACATGGCATTCAAAGAGGTCTACAGAGACCCCCCCACCCCCAAAAGCACCCCTCCCATTTGATTCATCATTAAATTGTATACTTTCAACCTGTAGAGTTGTGGTTACACTGTCGACGGCATTGCCGGGTGGAATTGGAGATGAGACAGACGAGAGACGTTGGCCCCCGCTAATCAAAATGCAAATATCTGTCTCCCTATTGGAGTATTAATGTATCTTCTAGGGCGAATCTCAAGGCTCTAAATTGAAAGATGATGAATGCACAGGTTATTTTTTTTGATACTTGCTATGTCAGGCAGCTCGGAAATTAAAAACCCATGAACATAAATAAATAAAAATTTTAATAAATAAATAAGCAGCAAATGGTGGGTGGTTGGGGTGATGACAGGAGGATGAAAAGAAGAAAAACTGCCAAAAGGGTTTCTGTAACAGCATAGTGACAGTAACCACAGCAGCACTTCATGAATACCTGGTAAAGATTTGATTACATGGTACAATGACAAATGCGCTACTTGCCATTTGGTATCTGTCAGTCACGGGATGCAATTGAGGAACGTGACAGCCATGTCCTTTGACCTTCAAGTGACCCATCAGCGTATGAATTTTTGTATTCTCTGAGAAAGGTGTGTGCAGATCATAGTGAAAGTGTTCTGAGTATTGTGTTTAGGTTTGCTGTGACACAATTACACCTTCCAAAAAAATACTAATGGGGATATTGGCTAAGGTAGTGCGGCTCATTTTCTGGCAATAAACAGTGAAATTACATGTGTTCGTATTTACTAATGAGTCACAGTGGGGTTTTGAAGGTGAGAAAGAGAAGAAACGCGCTACTATAGGAATTTGTGTGCTGAGTCTAATGCAATATATATTTTAAGGCACTTCCTTTCAGAGACACAAAAAAAAGGGAAGACAGAATGGAAATTTATACAAATACCCTCAGCACCTGATTTACCAGCGCTGCGCCAGAAAGAGCTGCAGATGAAATTTAACATCAGGAGAAAGCAAGTGTACAATTTGTGGCCCTGCTCTCAGCTGTTAGTTGTCTGAGATCTCACTGGGATTAACAGCATGTTTGAGGAAGGCGAGGCTGTCACATCGCTGGCCATAGGAGAATGTGTGGGACCTTTACAAGCTTTCAGGTCAAACCATACAAAAGATGATTTGACCAGCAGGAGACCTCATGACTGTCCTTCCAAAATGCATTTGTTGATTTCTTCAATCGTGTTAAAGTTTGGTCACTGTAAACTCAGACTTTCTTCTACACTTCCTCTCGATCCACTTAACAACAACCTTCAGGCAGCAGATCTGAAGCTGAGGTGTAATCACATTAACAGAGCTGCGACTGTGCTCATTTACATCATCAGTTGCTAAATATGCCTCTAAATAAATAAAAAAAACACTGTGGTGCTGCAATATTTTCTGCACCTGACGGTAATTTGCCACAGGTTTAGTAAATATGCCCCTAGGAGTGTACAGCCACAGTAGCAGCTCTGCAAGACTGTACTTTGGCACAGTGATGCTTTGAGCTAAATGCTAATGACATAATAAATCAAAGTAATGGAATGGCATTGAATAAAAGGTCCGAGAATCAGCAAAGTTATTACAATTCATTCTGAAGAAAACATGACAAATTTCACGGCTGCATGTACAAAATTTGGTGCCAGTCCGTACAGCAGAACTGGACATACAGTATTACCCGTTACTGCCCACTTTGACCAGCTGGTGGCACTACAGGAAACATTAGGGGATTACCAAATATAGTGGGATTCATACTTTGGGAACCATGGGTATATGTAACAAACATCACAGCAACCCATGCAGAAATTCTTAGGCCGTGTGTACTATATGTAACAGGAGCTGAAATTAATGTAAAAACATTGTGTGGAAGCAGCTACGTATTAAAAATGTGTAGTTCCACAAGTATTAAGCTTGTGCTCTTCTATACGGTAGGAGGCATCTTCCTGAGTCCCAGTAAAGGAATATGTTGAACATAAATGTTAGTTGTACATGTGTTAGTATTTAAATTAAAACCAACCAAATGTGTCTGGTTGCTGCCTGTATCTTTCCCATCAGGTTCTCCTTTCCCTCATCACATCTGCTGAGTGCGGGGCTTTTGACTGGTGGTGCTCTACATCTACTGTATGATGATGCACTTTTGTGACAGTGTGAAACTTGCATTTGTGTTTAGTGGTACCAGCAGCTTTATGAGGGTTCTGCCATGAGATGTCCAAAGCCCAGCCTTCAGCCTACTAAATCTCTGTTAGTTAAAATGATCTGTTCTGCACAAAAGCAAGACTCTTGCTTTAAAAGAGGATTTGTGCCTACTGACTGAAACATTAAAAGGTCCTCTCTCTATTTGCACCCTTTATAATCATCCCTCCAGTCATTCACTGTCCTTTCAGGCTTAGCTAATCTCAATTGTGTCTTTCACTTCTCTAATGGAGAAATCTTCAAAAAATCTCAAGCACCAAATTAAAGAACCAGCCGTTCTCATCCTCGAGCCAGCCTGAAAGCTGATAAATGGACACCGCCTATTCTACTTCGGTCTTATTCTTTTGGACTGTTCGCTGTGGGTGCTCTCTTGACCTTCAGTAATGTTTCCACATTTAACATTTAAATCACAGCAGGAGGTGCCAAAGCTGAAACCTAACTCTCACAATGAATGCACCCTTGTTTTTGCTCAGATGAAATGCAACCCTAGAACTCAAGAACTACTCAGAAACTCAGTACGAGACTCAGTTCTGCATGCAGTGGTGTCGTGGTGGCATTTGGACTACAAAATGCTGGATCAAAGACTTGCAAAGAGGAGGGCTTTTGGCATATTTACACATCAGATGGCGGCACCTCTCCTCCTGTCCTGTCACTGAACTACTAGAGGAGGGTCATTAGAGGCTGAAACATATGCCATTCAGTGTGCACGGTCTGCTGTCCAATTAGTGGCCTGGAAGCACTCGTCTGAGGCCAAGCATAGAAAGTGGCAAACACATGCAGACACGAGTTCGAAGTAAATCTGCTTCTCACTGCGTACCTGTCTGATTGAGCATCAACAATTGCAAGTTTCCAGACTGGTATCATAGTTTGAATATACAGTGAGGAGAGAGAGAGATTTCCTTCCCCTCTACAGGAGCGTACACATAGAGGAACACACAACCTCTCGCTGTGTTTCATAAATCTTTTAAACTCCTGTCGAGTCACACCAATATTCCCCTTACAAAGAAAGTGTGTCGCCTCTCTGAGACGCAGAAAATCTTAGAAGAAAATATCTTTTTCAAGCTATTTATTTACTTCTTTCCCCTCGCCTACACAATCCTGGCAGTTTTCATCTGCTTCATACTGTAGGTGCTGATATCCAGGATTCTAGGATGTCTGACTTTTTTTATTTGCTGTCAGAGGAGAAGGCAAGGACAAGGCTTAGCTAGTCACACTGCAATATCCAGCCAATCCTGCGGTTTGCCATATATCATTCACAAACAAACCTTTGAGCACCACAGCGACAACAGATAAATAAAAATCCTGACCAGCCTTCAGTCTTTAACAAGTAAAGACTGAAGGAATATACTAGGATGGGTTGTACCAAGCCAGGCATTCATGCTGAGGAATAAAAACTCATTGTAGTCATACAGTAGGACTACAGAAGATCCAGTACTGTGATCTTTGTGTAGGAGTCCTCAACTTTTGGCACAAAAAAAGTGGAAAGAAAACAGCAGTAACAAGCAAACAAAGTAGGAGTTTTGTTTTGGGAGCACTTTAACTTCACTTTAGCCTGGGCACCGGTGACCTCAGAGGAGCCAAGGACTAGTGGTCCAACACCCTGTTAAAGATGGATTCTGCTGCCCGGAATGGGTCCGGATTATCTCTCTGGCACAGAAGCCGGAAGAAAGGGAGCAGCCGAACATCGCTGTGCAGTGAAAAATGAGGGAGCGAGATACTATTTCTCCTTTAATTCACAAGGGGTGGCCTGGCTCTGCCTGCGATAAGACAGAAGTGATCAACACCCTTTGAGTTGGCCATGACTTGGCCTCCTAGCGGCTCCCCTCCCTGCTTCCTTGCTGATATGTTGGACATTTTTGTATTGGACATATTTTGCTTCATCAAACAGGTACAGTGTAGGTAAAAAAAAAAAAAAAAAAAAATATGTGGAAGCTGTAGGCACAGAGCCACCATATACTGCAGAGTCCAGATCTGGATTTATGATAATGAGCGGTGGCGAGTGCTCCCTTGGGCCCGGGGGGGCTGCTGAGATACTTTTAGGTCCTTTTTCTTATTTCTTGTCTCGTTTCCACATTCCCTGTACTGTACCTTGCATTTTCTCCAAGGACGAAGTACACCACCAGACATAACTCTGTCACACGTCTTTAACTTTCTGCTCTGTCTTTATTCAAGTGCTGCAAATAAATAAATGGATCTACATGGCTGGACAAACATGCTGTATGCCTGGCTTTACAGACAGATTTGAGGTGTTTTCACACTTGGCCAATTTGGAGCATTTAGTCAGCAGTTTTTACTCACACGTGAATATTCCAATAAACTCTGTGAAAAGAATCTGACATGCTTCATTTAAAGCATTGTTAACACCAAGCACTCACAGTTCAATGGCTCAGTGTGCTTCAGAAAATACATTATGAAGTAACAGAGGCAATCAAGTGACATTTTATGGAACAACATCTCTCATTTAAAATATATTATTAAATTCTCCATTTGCTAAATTTCACATTATGCAAAGATAAAGAGCCGCAGAGCCGCTGAATGACACACATTCTGTCCTTTGAACCAAAAAAGTGTTAGCAAACGCTACCTTAATTAGACGCTTAGATTCAGCCCATCAAAAGTTTGATCAAATTAAGCATCAGCTTGTTTGTTCTATGAATCCGACTTCAGCTTCTTTTCACATTAGAGAATCGTGTTCTGAAGAGCTTGAACAAAGGGATCTCATCAAATCAACTTTAATCAACTTTCTTTTAATAAAAAGAATTTGGATTGTTTACTTGTTGTCATTTTCTTTTATTTATTTATTTATTTATTTATTTTTGCTCTTAAAGACGACGTCTGGCTAAGAAACACTACAAGGAGCAAACATCCAGACCAAGTTGTGCAGTAGAGAGAAAGCCATGAAGAAAATACCAAACACGGGTAAAAGCAATTTTAAAATGTCAACATAAAAGTAGAAGGAAATTTCTATCTTTTCTGAATCTTCTATCTCACACGTGATACAAGTTGTAATGGAACTTTCCCTCCCTGTCGTACACTCTATGGCTCTGGCGTCGCTTTATCTCACCTTGGTCAGGACAAATGTGAGTGATTGCTGTCCGGGCTATTTCAGGAGCCAGCAGGCTGACGCTGAGACTTGGCTCCGCAACTTCCACCGTCATTCTGCTTCGAGCTCCATCCTTCTCCCCGCATGCCCACAGTTGTCACAACCAATGAAAGCAATAGTCTCTCAAACCACCAGAGCCGTGATTAAATCCCCACCTCTGAAATGCCAGAGTTTGGGCTGGCATCTGCTCAATATGGACTGTTAATTACATTCTTCTAATGTATTCATCTCAAAATGATAATTGTTCACCTTGACATAATTTGACTATTTGTGATCTATTGCTGCAGACTGATCTAACCCCTCTACCAGGCGGTACGAATAAAAAGCTAATTTCCCAACAAAACAAAACAAAGACAACAACAAGCCCTCAAACAACTTGACCAAAATGTACCATTGTAAATGAGCCCTTTAAAAATGCAAATTAATTGCTTCTCCTGTGTTAAACTTTGTGACCTTTGTAAAAACTGTCTGCCAACAATTACACTAAGAAATGTAGCTATCTGACCAACTGCCAAACACCTTGCAGTCTGAAGCCAGTTTTGTTTCACACTCATGAGTGATAAAACATAAATTTACAGCTGAAATATAAGTTTTCACACAGAGTCGATACTGGAAATGTACAGAGAACAATACAATAATTGGCTCTATTACTTGTAAATCCAAGTCTTCAAGCTTCTATAAATTGGTCTATTTTTTGTGTTAATCAAGAAAATTAATTCAGTGTTCCTTTTTGAAAATGTGCGGTTGTAAATCTTCCAGACAATGGTCTGCTCCTGCCAGAACATATACGTAAATAAATAAAATCAGCAGCACCTTATCTTAGAAATAATAATCTTATGACATTTAAAATATCAGCAAAGCGTTTCCTCATACAATGTCATCTTTTGAAATAAGTGGATGCATCTGAAATTTGTAATGAAGCTCACTGTCAGTTTGATGGATTCACATTCTCTGCAGTTAAGGTGGATCTGCTATGGTGCATTTCCTAATGACATCCCATCTCCCATAACAGTCCTGACATTTTGGTTGCTTTATTTGTTTTGCACTCTTTGCCTTCTCTTTGAAGGTCACTCCTAAATTACTTTAAAGCATGCAAATCACTATGTCCATAATCCACCTTAATGTGTTGTACAGAGGAGAGGCAGCAGGTGAGCATGTACTCTGCAAATGGGATGAATATGACATATGAAATTCATATATTTTTGTGTTGAGAAGTAATTAGCCTGCAGTCTCTCACATCGCTACCCAACTAATGCAACTGCTATTTACTGTCATACTGCACAGGGAGGTCAGAGGTCATCTACTTCTCAGGTGGTGGCAATGATATCTTGTACAGTGACACTGAAGAACTGCTGATCATACAGCACTTTTATTATCTGTATTACCAGTGTTTCCGCTGGTAACATTTCTGAATGGAGCGCTGCTCAGCCACACCAAAAAAACAAAACAAAACAATCCAACCAAACAACCATTTAATCAGGCCTCTAAGTGACTCACCTGGGACAATTGTAAAGCAACAAGGCAATTCACATACACAGGTGCATTTAAGGCCGGTTCAGAAGCAACAGGTTTTTAGACGCATTTTTCATGCAACAGATTTTATGCTTTAGTTCCATCTTCTTCAATGAGTGCAGCATAATCTTCACACACTCCTGCTTGAATCAGTCAAGTCCCCAGATATTTTTTGTTGAAAACTTTTTTTTTTTTTACAGCTTTCTGTTATGATTATGTGCATGCGGCCTAAATGAAAACTATAGTTGTCCTGCACATTTCTGCTGTCGTCCAGCCTGGTATAGCCTGTTAGCGGTCCTTGTATCTTTACAGCTGCTCTGTGACGGCTGTGGTTACATTGTTGAAGGAAGCACCAGAGACCGGCAAGCTTTTGAGGACTTAGCTTTGCAACAGCCAAAAGCAACTTGGGTTGTAAGTGGCACTGAAAAGTAACTAGCCTGTATTAATTCAAATAGTTATTAAGTGTTTGTTCACCTCCATAGAGACAGAGCTCAGAGAGAGATAGATGAGGAAAGAGGAGGTAAGTGTCGAGGCAGACCCTCCACCCCCTTTGGGGGACATTGCCTATTGATCCAGAGGAAACACTGATTACCATCTGTGTTCTTAATCCTGCTGTAAGAAATTCCTTCACAAATGACCTGTCACATTTTGCTAAACTGAACTCATCTGTTCATATTAGACTTGTGCCAATTAGCATTTCATTTGGGTTGGTGGTTCACTATGGCTCACTGGGGTTGTGTTTCTCTAAAGTTGTACAGTCCTTCTTTGTATACCTCAGAAGCCTAAAAACAAAAACAAACCAGGACTCGTTTACACAAGCAGACCTTTAGTGGATAATAATTCCTCACATTTTTCCTGGATCATATTTAATTGTCTCACCAGTTTCTGAAACCACAATCCATTTGCATTTTTTAAAAAACACAGGGCTGTTTATTATCTGAACGCCCAGTAACTGCCAAATCCAAAGTACAAGACTGTTTCTGAGTGATCTATGCATTCAGCTGCTCACTGTATCATTCTGTTTACAGACACGCTGCTTTGAACGTATTAATTTGTTCCTGTCCATCTCTGCACAAACAGTACATACGCCTCAGGATCACACGAGCTCTCTTGCTCCAAGCCAAACAACAGTCTGGGTGAGCGCTGACCCTTCTGGATGTAAAGAGCCTGTCATTGTTTCCCATATTCTCCACATCCATCCTTTTAGTAATATGCCTCCTCTTGCCAGCGCATATTTGAATATTTCATTCAAGACAGATGGAATCCTAATCTTAGCTCCGAGCTGTGGCGTTTTGTCACTGATCCATTTTCCAATCAGGCAGTCTCCAACTACTCCTCCATTTTTCCTCCCTCGCTGCTCTGTTCTGTCCTCCCCCTGGCTCCGCCACCCATCACTCACTCACTTAACTTTCTTTCTGCCATCTTTCTTTCCTGGTAACATACTTTGCTGAGGTGTGTCAGTCTGAGAAGCCTGAATATTTCATTTTCATCATCATATATAATGCTGAGACTAATGAGCTTGAATTAATTTCATACCTTGACATGAAATTAGCTTAAGGGAGTTGGACGAGAATGACAAGTGTTGAGAAAAGATTGCTTTGTTGTTAAAAGAAGTTTCTAGCTATACACCATAGTACAGCTTAAGTATTACAGAACTTTGTTATGAGTATTTAAATGCACTGGAGACAATAGGAAGGCAACAAAGGTGGCAGAAATTAGGCTGCATATGAAACCTGCTCATCACAGCTGGGCTGCTGAGCAGAACGACTGAATTTTACTCTAGTGGTTTAGCATTTGCATATGTTAAGCAATAGTCCCACAATTCTGAGCTACATTATGTTAAGTCCCTAATTAATAATAAATGTGGGAGGACCCAGACACATAAGCAGCGACCTTAAGCAGTAAGACCCATTTCTGATATTGAATGTAGCACTATTAATGCCAAGTAGACATTAAGTATTCATCAGTGTACCTTAAGTCAGCCCTACAGCCTTTCACATATTAATTGGATAGCTAATCACTTTGGTCAAATTGCTCAGCTTTCCCCTGAGTGTCCCTTGGACTGAGGGAGCAAACACTCAGCATCAACTTAAGGGTTAGCATTAAAAGATAAGGCCGGCCATTTTCTGTATTTATAGTATTTTCAGCAATCTCCATACAGACACTAAAACTGACAGTAGTTGCCTCTGTTCAGGGATAATGCCTGTAAAGTTGGTCAGTCCTGGATTAACTCATTCCTCTGTGAGATAGCTCTCTGTTGTTGCTCAAAGACATTTAAAAACACATCAAGGAAACACACTGCAGCACTGGGTGACACCTTAATGAAACACTAGACCCAACTATGTTGCCCCAAAGGCTCCGAGTGGCCGTAGTTTCCTAAGGTTAGGACAAATCAGAGTCAAGTGCACATGCACAAGATTTTGTGTGAGCTCTCAGTTTTGTTTACAATCCACTAGCTCCTCATGCTTGGGTCTGGAGTTTGCTAATGAAGAAGTATTTATAAAACGCACACATAATTAGGTGATTATACTAATCAATGCACTGCTGATAAAAATACCTACAACATACAAAATACCTACTGTACAAGTTTCAGTAAAGCTCAATTATGACGACTCCTTCAGATTTTGATCCTGGGACAGATGCTGTGAGAAAAGTTTTACATATTACATTTTAGCTTAGTTTCTGTGAAAACCTGACTTTTCTTATTAATTCTTAGAAGCCACTCAGTTGTAATAGATAACTGTGTGTTTACCTAAATCTCTAATGTTTCATCTCCCTGATGTCTGTTTTTTTCTCACTACATCTAATTATCACTGCTAACTTTATGAAGGAGAGAGGCATTCAAACAACTGCAGCTTTCATCTGCTAATTGAACAATGGTCCATTTATCTTTCTGATGGGATGGACACTGTTTTGAAGTGATGTTTCTCACCTTGACAAAGTCAAGACTGAGGTCTCAGTGACATTGAGCAGCAATCTGAATGAGCTTAGGATAGATTTTGTGCAAGTGTGATTTCTATTATTTAATACATGCGCCTGACAAAAGTGAATCAGGAGTGGCATGCTGCATATTAATTTCTTCAACTATCCAAGTAATATGCTGGTTGAAGTTTGCTGGTTCTGTATGTCAGTATATACTAAATGCATTGTTTCTGTGTTGTGTGCAGCCTAATGTGTGCATTTGTGTGTCCCTCTGGGTTGTCAGCTCCTGTTAATTGCCGCCTTCCTGCTGCTTTAAAAGTTGTGACTAGCTCAACCCCCAACTGTCACTCTGCTTTCATTATTTACCCATTCAAATGAGAGAAAAATGTTCATGTCGGCATTAATGACTCCACAAGAGAGAGGAAGAGGAAAGACTAAACTAATTAAGGCGACTGACTCACCTCACCATTACACAGAATTTAGTGGGGATATTGCAATGTACTTCCACTGCCAATTTGACATCGCTCGTCCTTTTAATTACTGCACAATTAAAAAAGTTTTTCCATTGCTACCCAACCACCAGTGAGATATGGGAAATGGCCAGAATATTTACTGCACCTGATTTTCACAGCAAAACCATGTGATTTTTATGAGTTTTTGGAGCACACAGGTGAAGGAAGTGAACGGCATCTATCATCTTTATTACCTCCACAAGGCAGAGGGAACGGTCTTACCAGTGTTTGTTTGTTGGTTGGGCTTTTCATAGCTTTGCTAAAAAAGAAATGAATGGATTTGGATGCAATCTTTTGGAGAAGGCAGGGTGCGGCTCACGGAACGATCCATTAAATTTTGACACTGATCCGAATCATCATCATCCGGATCCAGGAATGTTTTAAAGGATTCTTCAACATTATGAGATAGGGCCAATTTCAGTGTTTTTGCTTCTATTTCCATGCACAATGCTTGGACATAACGTTCACACAAGATCTAGCACACACCAAAGTCTGATTGGGATCCAAGTAATAATTTGGAGTGTAGTGATCCAGGATGTTCACCTTTATAGGGCTCATGGAAAACTCACTACTGTGAGACAACAGACACTAGTGGAAACTCTGCTGATTCAGTAGGGTGTCAACACATTTAAGATCTCTTTAAAAGTTACTGAACTAAAACCATTATTGAAATACCATTTGTGATTCCCGTTGCTAGGGGTAGGTTTTCATGGTGAGTGAATCATATTATGAGGGTCAAAATATCATGGGAATAGCGATTTTAGGTATAATGGCATTATGGGGACAGTGAGCTGCCTTGGTGGAGGTTTGCGCTCTCTGAGTGCCGTGTAGCACTTCTTTTGCTCTTTCACTCCATTTAATATCTAATGATTCAATAAATGTAATCCATAACCAAATAAAACAATGCAAGCCACAGTCATGATGTACTCTTCTATGAACCATCCTCAACAGCAATACACATCAGCACTGACATATTGAGCAAAACCATATCCAGTAGGTATTATCATCAACAACTAAGAAAACAGCAATATATTCACATTTAGGATTAGACTGGGCAGCATATATCTTTGGCATTTTTGTTTAAAATATGACTCAAAAGATTTATCACTCATCAAAATGGTTGGAAATTAATTTTCTGTTGTCTAATGAGTTAATCCAATAATCGTTTCAGCTTTATTTGCCCTTAAGTATTTGGCAGTGAAAGGCAGAATTCATTGGACAAATGTATAAACCGTACACATTAGAGTGGTTAAAGCATCTATTAATGGTGAGTGTATTAAAAAAATGAATGGCCTATGAATGACAGATTCCAAAGCTCAGGGGAAAAATGGAGAGAGGGATTAGATGAAATGGCAATGCAGAACCAGCAAGACTGATCTCCTCTTTCAGTGGAGGTGACTCCAGCAGAAGTACCTGCGAAGCAAATTTATTTCACTCAAATTTAATGCTCCTGGCTTCTCTCTCTCTCTCTGTTTTCCTGCCTTCCCCTCTCTCTGTCTTTGTCACTATCTCTCTCTGTCACTTCCTTGAAGCCCTTTCACAATACTTTCAAAATGAGCACTTTCCCCTCTTAAATCACATCCTTTTATTTGCAAGCCTGACACTTTTTTTTAAAGATGGGCTTTTAAGAAATTAATCTGGGTGTTGAAAAACAGTATTGCAAATATCTCCACAGACAGTGAGAAAGCAATCCTGACTACTGAGCAGGTGGTAAATTGTCAATTAGAGGCTAACATTGTACTGTGAGGCCTATATACATTTAACAGGGCTTTCCTCTGTTGTAAGACTACCTGTTAGTCAAGCAGCACTTGGGGCAATTTTGTATTTCATTAAGTCATAATTAATGAAGGTAGCTATTATTCCCTCCCAAGGGGACAAAGAGGCTGGGTTTCCATTGTTAAACCACATTCTCATTATAAACCCATATTTCCAAAGGAATAGTTGGGCAGATATTTGAAAACAGCCTTTAATTATGAACTCCTTGTTCATGTCACATTTGATGAGCCAGGCAGCAAGTGAACATGTGTTGTGATGAAGTGTGAATATGTAATTGTGCAGTTATAGCTATACCTGGAGTAATATTGTGTATTTATGTGTTTGTAGGGTGTGTGTAAAAATACCTTAAGGGACCTTCAGGGACATTGGCAGAAAATAAAAGTCTTAAACAAGCTTGTAGCTGGAGCCCAGTTGTTGGCAGACAGGCCAGCAGCATCAATTTGTCGCACAAGGGTGTCTTCCATTAAAGACACACTAAAGAAAAGTGGTGTCCTTAGGCCATTGCTGCTTCAGTCCGATGATATAGATACAGCCAGTCTGTGAGTGCAGAAAATGTATGTCCGTCTATGCAAACTGTATTTGCGGGGTATGTATGTAGTTGATTCAAACGAGCATATGTCAGAAACTCATCCTGTTTAATTTATACACTATAAATCAGAGTCAACAGGCAGTTTATTAGGTACACCCAGATAAACACAGTCTGAGAAGACGACGCTGTAGTAAATTCTTCCTTCATGAAGATGGTGTTCAGTTTTTGTTGGCATTATGTAGAGAGGCATCGATTCAACTTTATGATCAATTTAAAAGATGGCATTTGTGGAGCTGTTTAACTGTACTGCATTATACTCCATTTACAGAATCAGTGAGACTGTGCTAAAGAACAGTAGCGCCTCTCTGTTTAATGCGGCACAGCATATAATTACTTTGTACACCAAAAATGTTCTTATACTATGAAAACAAGAACCACAAAATACAATGACTTATTCATTTAGTTATTTGGCCAATTTCATATCCACAAATCCAGATTCTCCAAGAATCTCTCATCTTATTTGTCACTGAACTACAAGCTAATTTAAGTGATTTACTCGCTGACTCATGGTGATTCTGCAATTATGACATTTTGTAAATACAATGCGTACTATTAATACTGTCTGTATTTAACTTTATTATATTTTTTTCAGTCTGGCTTAACTATTTTCCTACTTATTGTTTGTTCACTTTCTCTCTCCCTAGTTTATTTTCACTTTGGTACCAAATTGCTACTCTATTTTATATTAATTGTTGTTTTGGATGTCTGATGATAATTGTTAGCTCTGCTGGATCTTTTTATAGAGCACACCAACACACGGTGAACATACTAAACTGCCAACTGATTGCACATGCAGATGTCATATTCTCCTTTCTTGGTTTTAATCATACAATAGCAGAATAGCATCGCTGTCACATGTAAAAACTGATACGTACTACAGACAGCTATATAGGCCAACATGGTCTTATTTCTAGACACCCCTACACATTCAGTTGTGATCAATGGAGACGAGAAACTTCAGATCCCTGTGCGATCAAGTGACACGATGATAAAGTGGCTGTAACAGGAGACGATCATGTCCATCAAAACAACATTTATATCCGTCAGATTCTGTACTATAATAACAGGCCGTATAACCCGATCAGCTCAAGTTTCACATGATGACCTAAGGGTTATTTCCTTGAGCCTTCAGGTTTATAAAAGAAAGGTTGTGTTAGAAACTGGTGGCATGCAGTTTAAAAACTGTAAGACATTTACCAGGCAGGAAGGCCAAACTAAATTCACTATCAAGATAAATTACTAGAACAGAAACATTGCTGCTTTGATTTTAACCATTCCACTTTACTTCTGTTTCTTAACGCTCTAAACTTAATACAAATTCTAAAAACTAGATTTGTGGACAACTCCTTTAAAACAAATTAACATGCGCACAAGAACCTGCTCTCCCAAAATATGCACAAACATTCAATGTGTAAGAAATAAATTTTCACTTAATCTGTGCCAACAATATTTCAGATTTTCAATTTACAAAAAAAAAGAGGCTATTGTGAAACAAATATAGTAACATACAGAGAAACACAACCATCTTAAGAAACACAATCAAAAGAAGGCATGAAAGCTAACACTGGCAGAAGCGCACATGCATAATGCCTGTTTATCTGAACAGCTTAGCAGCTCTGTGGACACTGTGTTCACTCTTCAGTGATTAAAGGTTTATTTTATGCTCTCTGCTGCCTGAGTGAAGATATCCGACACAGTACTAGATTTTCACCAGTAACATTCTAGCACTGTGGCTGTGAATGGCCGTGGTACACAGGAGTGCATTTAAAACCCTTTGAAATCATATTCCATTATCTCTCTGACAGCTACATTAGGAACACTGTAAACCTCTTCATGACGTTAAACCAGATAAGATTTCAATCATGCTTAATGCTGACATATTTATTCCTACAGCTTCCCTTTTACTTTGCAAGTTCTTCTCCCTCATCTTTCACAGATGTCTATAATAGCAGTTTTTAGAATCCAAAAACAAATAAATAAAAGGTAGATACTATGTATAGAAACAGGGTCAGCCAGCAGAGCTAGTGCTTTCCTAGGGAGAAACTAAGCATTGCACAAGTTAATCAAGGTTTGCGTGTTTGCCCTCTGGCTCTGTGCCGACTGCTTCCAAGATTTCTCTCTCATACTAAGCCTAATATTTACTGGGGGGCAAAATGTTTATAACTTCTGTCAAGGTTGTGAGTATTTTCTCAACATTTGAAAGGTGCAACCTGAGGTGATATTTCTCTCGCAACTGTGATGGAAGACGACAAAAAGAAAGCTGCAAGTGTGTGGGAGGGGTTAAAAAGAAAAGCTGGAGATGTAAGAGCTTTGTTGTCACTTGCTAGAAGAAAAAAATTATGAAAAATTCTATTCTGCATTGGAGTTTATTTTGACAGGTCAGATGTCAGTGGCAGCACTGGATATATGTGTGTGTTTGTGTGTGTGTGTGTTTTCCAGAGACATAAGCAGTTGCTCCCTTTTTTTTTTTTTTTTAAAGAGCACACAAAGTTTGCTGGGTGAAAACAGCAAAGTAAATGTCAAGGTCTCTGAAGGTCTGAAAACAGTGTTTATCAAAGAAACAGTGCACAGCAGCTAGAGAATTTTAAATTAAGTTGTTTTTGTAGATTGCTTGAATAAGAAAACACTTCTCAGAATTATACACAAAAACAGATAAAGCTGTCTGACTCAGCCTTATGTGCTATGTAGCATTTTCTGTTTTGACCACAAAAAAAAGGTAGGGGAATGAGAATAGTAGTCATAAAAAAAACTCCTTGAGGCAACAAACTGTGAATTTAAATGATACTTTTTCACCCTAAAAAGCACCAGATATATTCAACTGATCAATCACATTATAGTGTAAATATGTGCATTTCTCACATTGAAGAGCGAAAGTTGATGCAATGACTAATACTCATTGGCAACTGAGGAGCTCTGAGAAGAGAAAGGTTTGTGATTGTACCAGAGATTACTATTAGGACCCACTAAAGTAAATTACACTATTTATATCAAGTACTGAAGGTGTCTAGGGAAGCTTTCACCACTAACGATGCTATGAAGCCATGTTTTTACAAGGGGATCCCCACAGACAATAATACAAACAAAGCACAGAGCCAGATCTCAGTCAAGTGTAAATGCATTGCACAGTCATGAGAAAAAAAGAAAACAAAACCACCAAACAAGCTGAAAGGCCATTTTATGCTGAATCATTTTCTTGAGTTAATGATTAGTATGACAGTGATACAGCTAAAGGTATCCTACTGGCTTTCTCAGTCGGGCTTGTGAAGTACACTAAAAACACTGGTAGCTTTGCCTCAACCCATACTGGCCTCTCTGTGGGACCCACAGATGGGTCTACAGTCAGTTTTATGCCTTTACACCAGTGATAGCTGCAGCTAGAGGCATAAAAAAAAATATTTCGGGAACATTTTGAGGCAATTTCTTCAAATTTGACACAAGATCAAAGGTCAAGGTCGGTGATGTCACATCTGTCCCATTCCAGTGAATTCGACTGGTTGTCAGAGGCATACAAATACAAAGTGGTAATTCTAATTTTCTTCTTATGCTTATCTGAAAACATGGCAGCTAATATCACACCACTTCAGATACTTTCTCCCAGTCCCTGGCACGTCCTTTCAGCGACATCATGCAAGTTGTGAAAGTCCACCAGCTGTCTAACCTAACTACTGAGACGTGATGACAACACAAGCAGATGCTTAGACTTGTGTAAATGCAAACGGCTGTGCTGCCCCATGAAGCCAAGATGCAGAAAACTCAATATTTGACCAGAATCTGACTTGTTAGCCTGAGAGCAATTTTAATTAAAAGCTAATTGGTGAGACTAACTGGCATTAGCTATGGCTAAAAATTATGTTTACTCAATTATTTTTCCTCACTGTCATTTATAAAGTAACCAGCATCTTCACTTAATTATTCTACATACTTAAATGAACTAGTTAAGATGAAGAAAGAAGACCTAGCCTAGCTAAATCGTGCTAATAGCTAACTAGCTTACTAAGGTAACAGTAGTAAATTTAATAGTAAATCCAGTCCTAGCTTCAGTTATCATGCATCCAATTACAGATTGCACATTAATATCAGGTGTAAATGTGGCTGAACAGACTATTATAAATGTAGTGTGGTGATGCAGAAAGAAGCAGTGGGACAGAGGCTATATTTGCTTGACTTTTTGAGAAAATTACACTTGACTTCCAGACAGAAACAGAAAGGCATCTCATTTGTATTATAAACACATTTCTTGTTTCAACACAAATACCACACTTTCCTGTCACATTACATCAGGTCATGTGAAACAAAACAACCCAGTAGAATATATCAGTATCTTCTGGGGCAGACATTATCAAGTCTTTCATGCTGTCAGTTCAATGTGTGCTAGATCTTTGTCCTGGAGTCAGTGTGTGAGGGTGCATGTGGAGAAATAAAAGATGCTTTTCCTGAAAGGAGGTATTCAGATGTGTTTTGTTTGTCAGTGAAGTATAACCAGAGGGGTGGAAGTCTGTCAAAAGAATTTAAAAGTATGAAAAGAAATGAGACTTAACACTTCATGCTAAACAGCCTGCCCCAGATAGAAGAACTTGGTGTGCATGTTTGCGTGGCCTGTAAATGCCCAGTGTAAATAAGTGATCCGTTTCTCAGTATTCTTCATTTTATATCACAGCCAGGAAGACTATACAGACATGGTGCTATGTTTTTGAGAAAAATGTCTGCAGAAGTTACTGATTAAATATCTATTCTAACTCAGGTTTTGTTTCTGTAGTTTTATCCATTATAATAAACAGGAATTATCTTTTTAAATTCTACTCTCTACATCAAATTAAATGAAAGGAGTTTGAAGAAAAGCCCATTAAGTCCTACACATAAACTAAAAGAAGCTGAAATTAAATTGGAGACAAAAATAAAATAAATGCTGCATTTGTGCTTCAAATGTTTAAAGTACTGTACATCTTGATTCTTGACAGTCTTCAACCTCACTTGTCCCCCGTTCTCCCCTGCCTGTTAGATGCGGTTGCCATGACAACTTCCATTACCTTTTGATTAGAGATTTAATGTAATGTAGACCATATGTGGTACTGTTTATCTACTATTAACATAGCAGTAGCAGTAAGTCTCAGGCCCCAGTGTTGAATATCACACCACAGATTTACTGCTAACTCAGCCTAAAGCATGCAGACACAAATTAAAGCTCTCTGGCTCCATCTCTGCTCCAGCTTCACATCCCTGCACTGAACTGGGCCAGGATTACATGAAATCAAATTGGGAGCTCACTGCTAACAAATCTGCTGTACAGTATGTCACATACTCTGGATTCCTGTCAGCTGGGCCCAAAACGGTAAGTTGCTGCACACACCTCCTGCCATTTCTTATAATTCAGTGAAAGATGTGATATCGACTTATTGGTCAACACACAAATACTTTTAGAAACAACAACTTGGAAAGTCTTTACTGTCACTGCTAACAATTTGATGGTGCATGTATAGCGCTAGCTTGGCTACTCCAATTAGGTTGAGGGACAGAATAAAGGGATCCCTGCATAGTAAATAACAGCCTTTTTCATTTCCTCCCTTTGCGTTTCCTCCCAAAATATGTCACTGTGAATCAAATCCAGCATCACTATCCTCAATATGCAACAAATAAAAAGTGACTGACATCAAATTATTTCCGAGCTGATAGATGTTACACTAGCTTTGTCAGCGTTGTCACCTCTTTGGAGAGATCTTTCTAGTTTATAATAATTGAAAGAGTAACTGAGTTTTGAGACAAATCAAAAATTGGTTGAAGAACTTGGCACAGGCAGGTTTTCTTTCTTTCTTTTTCTTCTTTTATCATCATCACTTCATTCTTTTTCATTCACGGGGAAAATAATGATATTGGATTGCCAAAGGCAAATAAATAAATAATGGTAAAAAGAAAGGAAATGATTTCAAAGTCATGACATTGACAAGACAACAAAGCCACACAGATCGAGGTACTACACACCTGAGCTTCAAGTATTCATCATTAAAAAAACAAAAAAAACAAAAACAAAAACAGAACTGAAGATGGACAGTGCGAGTATGAGATATTTTCTATTACAGCTACTGCCCTGGATTCCCCTGAGTCGGCTGCCCAAAGACTTGTTTTGATGAAGAATATGAGTGATGGGTTTTCAAGGGCGGTCCTCGGTGTCAACTGCACCATCTTGAATGCAGTTAAAAAAAGGGAGGACTCAGTTCATGCTGTAAAACATATATAGTGGTATAAGATATACAATCTAGAGTACAGCCCAGTAGTGCTTATACAACGCTGTGGTTTTGACTAAATAAGTGTAATTACTCATACATTAAAAACAACCTTTAAAGCTTTAAAAACTATTAACATACCACAGATGAATGGTTCCCAACTTTTACTGTTTGCCATCAACAGCACTGTTATAAATTTGAGCTTATTTACAACTGGCTCTTATTCAGCACTATAAATTTTTATCAAAGTTTCTTCTACAGTAATATTTTCATGTTTAGATCTGGTGTGGCAAAAGCAGAATGTTTTAACTATTTATTATTTTAGCTATCCCTTTTTATGTGTAGCTATTTCAACTCTACTTTTAGCTAACTACTTCACCTGGTTGATCATGCCTTTAATCTACTTCACTATGCATCTGTAGAGTGTTGTAGGGATGACATATTTTGTGTAGACTAACCCAGAAGTTAGCATCATCCTGGTTCCTTCGTCCTGAAGGATTTTACCATAGACTTGTGGGTTATTCCAGAAAATAAGATGGGTGACAAACAACAGCTTGGCACTTACATGTTTTGTTCAGCAAGATAATCTCCACAAGTGAACACCACTTTATGATTTTTGAAGCCCAAATACAATCGCCAGAGGTAAAAAGCTATTGTGAGGCCATAAACGAACTACACCACAGCCTCATGACTTCAGTGGTTTCCACAATTGTTAACTGATTTAGTACTCTTCTACAAAATCGGGTTAAACTGGTTAGAAATCACAGATTACTGTAAAGGCATGCAAATACACCCACACAAACATTTACACGTAACATACAGAAGTGCTCACTCTCAACAACAGCCTAAACATGGCCCCATATAGATATGTGACACCGTCATGTGTGACTGCATCGCTTCATTAAGCATGTATCCAATCTGTCACACACACAGCAGCTTGGCACATCACTCTGCAGTATACTCCCGGCCTATAACCTGTCTGTCAGTCAAACGGCTCGAGTTCATTAGAGACACAGAGCCGCTGACAGCTCCCCACAGATCTGACCTGTGTATACAAACGCAGGTGATCTGACCCTCTAGGAGGATGTCACCACATAAACAAAGATACTGTCACTTGAGAGGAGGAAACAAACTGAGTGAAAACACTAAGATCCATAAAAACAGCCTGTGGGATGCACAAGGTCTATGCAGAGGGGTAAGTATAGCAGAAAATTGAAGAGAGAGCACAACTTTTCTGTTTGTGTTGCGGGTTCTTGGGAATCAATATGACACATGCACATAAATTTAGCCTTGTGACCAGTTAGCTGTGGCCCATAAATACTAAAATGGCACATAAATAAATATCATTCACCATTACAGAAGCCAAATAATTTCCAAGTTACTTTATATGTTACACTGAATGTCAAAACGTGATCACTTCTTACTATTGCAAACTGCAGCTCATGTGAAATGACATATAGTCAGCCTTAATAAAGCAAACAAATGAGCAACTGCACAAATATCTTTTTTAAAGTACGTACTCTGCATGCCAACCTCTTCATTTTATTCAACCGAGATACACCAGTCTCAGAATTGGTTTATCATGAGTAAATAAATTAAGGAAAATCCGTTGTATGGCAAATAAAGTCTTCATACTCTATCCTGCTATTAAGATTAAAATGTGAAATATTAATTGGGAAACGGCTTAATAAATTGGGAGGGGGGGGGGGGGGGATTAAAATTAAATTAACTCTATCCATGAATTTTTAAAGATATATTACAGTGCACTAACAAGCCATTTCATGAGTCCCACCTTCCCCTCAGCCATTCATTTGCCACATGCTCACCAAAAGTCTTGACTGAAGATTAACAGTTTGACAGCAAGGTGATGCAAACAGACCTCTGGCAGGAGGCAAAGAAATGGGGCCAGGGTTAAAAAAAAAAAAAAAAAAAATGAAGCAACTTGAGACTAATTTTAATCTATTACCCTACTATGTGCATACAGTGTGTCAAAGGTAAGGCCGGAGAGGGATCTGTCATGTGATTCATAGTCTGGAGAGAGAATTACTTTCATGACACATCATGATTTAATGCATTTTAAAAAACTCAG